>NC_056747.1:802530367-802537867 GCF_019279795.1 Protopterus annectens | reverse complement strand
TGAAATGTTTCTGGCTGACTTGTGATGGCCCTGACACATTTGTCATACCTCTCAACCTCAGAGCAAGAAATCTGGACAAAGCCATACAAAGAAATGGGACAATGGCCCAAAAATAAGGACAATTTTTAAAATATTGCTCTTATAAACTTAGAAAGATAATAGAGGTCTTGCATTAGTATGAATTTTCTGAATGGTATGAAATCTGAAACTCAAATGTCTGTCATTATTTTCTAACTTCAGTCTTGAATGATTTGTCACTAATTTGCCAAAAAAAACACAATTTTATGAAAAATGGACCAAAAATGTGATGTAAAAATATAAATTAGCAACACAATACAGCTGGGAACCTGTCAAAGAAGGGATACTTTAATATTAATACTGCTAACTTGAGCAGCTGACAAAATAAAAGAATCTACATGCATTTCTGAAATAAAAGTAATCTAACTGATTATTACAGTTATTTCTTAATTGTAAACCCTCCAAGTTTTCTTCCAAAATTGCTATTTTGCGGAGGGATTATTAGGGAAAGAGCAACATTTTGAGCCAAAATCAGGGACAGTTGAGAGGTTTGGCTATGCCTAATTCTATAAAGCAATTTATTTGTATGTACCTCAACCTGTTAATGCAATAAATCTGGACAAGGCCAAATATATTGGGGGAACATATAAACAGTACTAAAAATTGCTCTTGTATAAACTGAGACAGTTGATAGAACAGGTCTTACTTTAGCATGCATTTTTCTGAAGGTTATGAAGTCTGAAACTCAGTGTGTCATTATTTAGTGACTTAATTCCTAAATGATTTGCCAGAAAAACACAAATTTTATGAGGAACAAACCAAAATAAGAAACAAAAAAATCTATTCATTCTTTGAAAGTCTGGACAGTTGGGAGGTATGGTTCAGCTGGGGCTGCCTAAGTTTGCCGCCCTTCCCCCTCACAAAACCATGGTCGAATGAAGCCTCCCCCTGCAGCCATTCTAATGATCCATTGCTATTTCACTCTACCATAAACACTAACGTGCATACTGATTTACTTCTATGATGATTTGAACATAATTTGAAAGTTTTATTTTGCATTTTACAGCACAAACACTAAGACATCTGCTAAACAAACTTGGCATTAAAACTTCTCTGTCATTGAAACTCACATTCATTGAAACAACAATGAAACCCACTTTCAAAGAAAATACATTTTACCCGTGGCAGATAAAGATTAATTTTGGGCTGTTTTCAAATCATAGGCCCCTTGCATATGAAACATACATGTGCTCTTTGATACACCTTCCTATTGCTTTGAACATTTTTCCAGTAAACAATGAAACAAAACGCATGCACCAATGACAAAACTGCCCAATTCAGAACATTTCCATCATAAGTCTACTCAAACTTCTACAGTCCACTATTATCAGTAAATATACACAATTCTACAGTCCACCATTATCAGTAAATATGCACAATCTCTGAAGTAGTAAAAAAGTCATATAAAAATCTTCAAATAATGGAGTGAACAGGAACAACTTGATTTCCTTGGATTTTATTCAACCAAAGCGAACAAGCGAAAAACCAATACACTAAAAAACGTACACGCCAAAGAAAAGTCATCTAAATAATTCCACATTAAATAAATCTGTAATGAAGAGGTTGCTGCTAGCAATCACCTTTATATTTCATGGTTTCATCGAAAAATAAAGTGTCTGATGCCCCTGAGGAATAAATTGACTAAATTACATTAAAAATAAGCTAGTAATATTGCAATAGGAAATGGATGGCAAACTGATAACAGGCTCATAGTTAGTATCTTAACTTTCAGTACGGCAGCATTCAACCCTTATGGGAGTAGAACCAACAACCTTCTGCATCAAAAGCAAGTACACAACCTGTTGTGCTATTAGC
Source organism: Protopterus annectens (assembly GCF_019279795.1). Lineage (NCBI taxonomy): Eukaryota > Metazoa > Chordata > Ceratodontiformes > Protopteridae > Protopterus > Protopterus annectens. Next base: position 802,535,974 of record NC_056747.1, on the reverse strand, counting down.
AATGAGAGCTGACTTAGCATAATCAGCACTTGTAAAATTTACTCAATACTCAACTGCATCTCAACTTCGCAGCACAAGAAATCTGGAAAAAGCCAAATTTATTGGGGTGGGTTAAAAGGGCAAAAACCAGGGACACATTAAACATTGCTTGTATAATCTTGGAAAGCTGCTAGAATAAAATGATGTGTTACCACCATACATTTTACTGCCAAGGTCCCTGTGCAAAAGAGTCAGAACAACATACCACTATGCCAAATCACCTGCTTTGTGAAGGAAAAATGCTGTGTTACCACCATACATTTTACTGCCAAGGTTCCTGTGCAAAACAGTCAGAGCAACATACCACTACACCAAATCAGCTGCTTTGTGAAAGAGAGGAAGACTGAAACTTAAATGACTATCATTTAATGAATTCAGTTCTCACCATAGCTGTCAACCTCTTAGCACAAAACACCTGGACAAACCCAGTAATGAGGGAATGCAGCCCTCAAACATATTCAGTGAATTCAGTTCTTGACATAGCTGTCAACCTTAGCACAAAAAACCTGGACAAAGCCAATAACAGGGTAATATAGTCCCAAAAATAAGGACAAATTTCAAATAGTCATCTTATAAACTTAGAAAATTGCTATAATAAAAGATTGTGTTACTATATATTTATTGCTAGAATAAAAAGTTGTTTTACTATGCATTTTCTGAAGAATATGAAGTCTGAAATTCAAATGCCTGTCAATTTTACTTCTGACGGAACAAAAACAATTTTCAGCAGAGGCCCAGGGAGAAATACTGTATTCACATGTCTTTGTAAAATGGCAGGACACCAGAGCAAATCCACACAAACACAGGGATAAGAGATGCAGACTCCACACAGAAGGCACCCCAGCCGAGCATCATACCAGAAAACCTATAGCTGTGCGGCAACAATACTACAACTGCACCATCAAATATGTAAGGAATTAAACATTCAGAAACCTGAAGTCTGAAATTCAAATGCCTGTCAATTTTATTTAACATTTGTTAATCAGGACAGTCTGACTTGGAACAAAAAAACAATTTTCAGCAGAGGCCCAGGAAGAAATAATGCAGACATGTCTTTGTAACATGGGAGGACACAAAAGCAAACCCACACAAACACAGAGAGAAGATACAGACCCCAGAAAGACGGCACCCCAGCCAAGAATCAAACCTGAGAGCCTGCAGCTGTGAGGCAACAATGCTACCACTGCACCATCAAATATCAAGCATTACAACATGTACAAACCACAGATATTATGAGGAACAGATCAGATCAAATATGAGGCAAAAATCTGCAATTTTTTTTTTACAAATGGTGGTGGGTAGGGAATTCAGGTCCTTAACACCTGCATACATGGTTCAAGCCTGAGTATCTCTACCCACCACCATTTGTTCTCCCTAGCCACCAGTAAATAGTAACTGGGGCATTTTACACACACACACACACACACACACACACACACACACACACATACATATATATTATTCATGGTTCCATCAGGATTTTTGAGTAAACACTAGCGACATAATATTAACTGGGGATCCATCCAAGACTCTTGCTTGTGAAGGTAATATAAAAAAAAAAAATCACTGATTACGCTTCCATTTCTATGCTCCATAACTTGGCATTTGTTCTTACGTTAAGTCAATATGACTGATCTAGGTATCAAAAGTTATTCTTTCCTCATCTCTCTTTCAGAGAAAAAAAATGTTAAGTTTTTAAATTTATTTGAATATCCACTGTTGTACTTTTTTATTTTGAAATGGCAAAAGTGGATTAGAGTCAGATTGTATTTGTTTCTTCCTGCATATGTGTGTGTGTGATTGCAATGACATTTAAATATGCAGTTAAGCTAAGTTTTACACCTGCAAATATGATTGCATTATAATGCTGTACATTTACTGCACTATAACTGTATGATTTATATATCTCTGTAATACACATTTTTAGGAGGTAGTGTCATGTGAGTTTAATTATTATTTTAATCAGAGATGCTCTATGTGATGCAATGAAATGCATAAACAATTAAAAAACAGATAAAAGAACTCAAGCACTCAGTAAGATCATTTGTCTAATGACTGCCAGAGTGAATAGGGGACTTATCAGGAGAATCATGAACATGAGGTAGCACTTTCTTTTGGTGTAAGAACCAATCCCTAGATGTACCTCATCTCCTAAGAAACCCTCTCCATAGATGTACCTCATCTTCTAAGAAACCCTCTCCAAGCCATATTGAAGTAGAGCTGTCAAGGTTAGCTTGACGTTCACTTGTCAGTTCAAACAAGTACACTCTTGTGATCATTTCTTACTGAATGTACAGTTGGCTAAAGGACTGTTTTATGAAGCCTGTAGCTTCAAATACATTTATATCGCTTTGGACTTAAAGATTTTTGTTTTCTTGGAGGGATATGTTCCTGTCTGTTCTTTCATTCTTCAGTTTCTACACAGTGCTAGGAATATATTTTCTTTCTTCATTTATTTGAAGACAAAGTCTGAGTAAGCTTTGGCTACTGGAGGAGATTATTCTTTATGTTTCAGGTCACTGCTGTGATAACCTTTAGTCGCAGGTCAGGGATTCCTGCGAGGGTCACACTGCATACACTGCTTTAGTAGAGAAAGGCAAGTGAAAACTACTGCCATAACAGCAATAAATGATAGGATAAATAACAAAATACATTTGTGCCAACTTCTAACAGTGTTTTAGTAAAAGCCTTTCAGAAAGTGAAAAGAGAATCTATTCCACTTACGCATTTTCTGCAGGTCCTAACTATAACTTAGACGCCATAAAATTTCTCTGATGGCTTTGTTAGTTGGAAAAGTTCCATTTTGCATAATTTTCTGTTCATATACATGTTTTATATACAATTGTAATGCTATGATCTTAGTAGTTATTATTAAATCCAGTATTTTATATCTGAATCTGACAAATCTCACCACTCAAGCATGCAGACCTGTTGTACTGGTTTCTATACAGTATACAGTTCAAGCTTGGTTTTAGAATTGTGCATGCTGCTAAAATGGCAATCCCCTCCCCCAACTTCAAACTGCATAGGCCTAGGATGCAGAAATTACTAGAAGAGGTAAGAAGGAACAAAGACAAAGCAGTGAAGCTACGCAAGAACTTACCTTTTTTAGGATGTGCTTTCAGCTTGTAGGACAAAAGACTGAACAACTTGTAAGGCAGGTTATCATCAGAACTAACTGGGTTTTGTCAGTCATTTTATAACTGGACAGCTGTGCATTTTGTTCAGCTTATATTTCTTTGTAGGACTGATCTCTAGTAGTACAGGAAGAGCTAATATATATTTGCACAGTGATTTAATGATAAATCCAGATCCAGGTAAATCCTTCCCTTGTACGAATCGATTCAGTCCACAACTGAAACTGTTTGATTGATTCTCACTCTTTTCCCAGCACATAAAGCCCGGGAAGAGAGCGACAACCAATCGGCAGCATGCATAGCCCAAGCACTTCATGTACGAGCCTGCGGATGTCGCAGTCCGAGCCCCTTACAATTCTATGCGGTTTGGAACCGCATAGACTGCTGGGCATCACAATGATGCCTTAATTACTTCACCGGGCTGCAACAAAAACAAAACAAAAAAAATCTTTATTTAAAACCGCCGCAATCCGAGGCGGTTAAAGTGCGCATGCGCTTACTTGCAGAGTCGCGGACTCGGAACGAACTAAGTAAACCAAAATTAAGTATTTTACTGTCAGTCTGTCTACATACACAAAAAGGTACTTTTTCTTTTTTTTAGCTGAGGGGGCTGCAGTCCGGCAGTCCGATGCCATGAGCCGCCCCTGATCTCCATGATGCTTTGGGTAGGTTAGCCATTTCTTTATGGAACAATTTCTACCATACTCAAGCTCTGAAGAATGAAAAGCTGTTTTACTCTTTGCATAGTGATTGCTTTCTCCTCCATTCTTAAACAAACAGGGGCTATTTACCCAAAAGAACATTTAGTAATACTGCCTTTACACCATATGGGAGAAGATGAGTCCTCAACCGGGCACATCACCTTAACACCGACTCCAATACCTGCTATCCTATATCATACACCCACAGCATATATTCCCACCAAGCAGTATAACTTGGGCACTAATGTTGCCCAGGTGAATCACTTAAACTCCTTGCCTTCTTCTCCTCTCAGCTTCTCCTTTGGCTGATTCATGGAGAACTCTTGGTATTTCAGCATGCGACTCTGGCAGTAGTATCAAAGTTGAAAGTTATCTTCTCGAACCTGTCCAGGATCTTTCTAGAATCTACAAAACATCACAGCTGGATCCGCCAAAAGGTTATGATGGTTATAGGAGTTAATGACCCTGACCATTTATACAGGGTCATTAGGAAATTGGGGAGGGGGAGTGAGATTCTAGCTCCACAGATGCATTAAGAGAAGGCATCATCCAGAATTTGTCTAGCTGAAGAAACTGTTAATGGGTTGAGACACACTAAGAAGCTCACTGTACCTTATCGGGGTCTTGGAAAACTCCTTTGCTTACCTCCTGAAGTCCTCCTCCTTCTTATAAAGGGCTTCCAAGAAGTGTTTCTCCATATAAGACACTGTCAGGGGAAGGGTGGAATTCCAAGGACAAGATGTCCTCAGTATGAAACTTGGGGCAAGGACATTTTCGCGACACAGGCAAATCTGTCTCTACTACAGGTATTGGGGGAATAATACCATTTTTCTTTTCACACAAGGGATTTTAAGACACTGATGGAGATTCAGAGGATGGTTACCCGATTCTTAGATATTCCATGTAGTTCTAAGAAACCTGAAATAAATTCCTGACAGGAAGCCTGGGATGGGGAAGAGAAGGACAGCCTACCAAAAGCAGGTTATAGCAACTTGGCAGATGTCTACTTTCATTTTGACTAGACCATTCTAACTTTGGCTGACAGGACTGCTACAAAGGACTCAGGCAGTGGGCAAGTGCACCAGACCTGTTTCCAAACACCACAGACATCCTTGCGTACAAACAAGGGGAACTCCACTCCTCTCACCCTTGCTAAATATAATCCAAGAGTTGGAACCAGAGGTCCAGGGTAAAACCTCCAGACTGAATGACAAAGTGGGTTTTAGCTTGCAAGGACATGCCTAAATTCAAAAAAGTGTGACAGCCTCCAGAGATCTTGCTAGTATCAAGTGTCAAATTTGCGGTCTGCAAAGACACCTTGTGAAATGCGAGGCTTAGTAGGGGACCTTGGAACTCTGATTAACTCTCCTTGGCCTCCCGATGTTTTGTCTTCGCTGGGTACTTCTCATAGTACTTTTTTGGCAAGACATGAGCAGCAGGTGTGATCACAACCACAGCTGTCGGAGAACAGGAGTTTGACGACTTCTGAGCAAAATGATCCCAGAGGAGATTTCACCACTGCTTGATCTTCTGATCAACCCTGATACAATGGAGAACATTAAGAATTCTTAACCTGGAAATCTTTATGGAGTATTGGTTTCTTACATTCTACGTAACTGTTCGCTTATTCAGAATCTGACATCTACTCTTGATGGCTCAAAGCTAAACCAGGATAAAATATTAGTGAAGCAGGAAACAGACAAGTATCTTACAGGGGAAATTTCTTATAT
>NC_056747.1:802520367-802525367 GCF_019279795.1 Protopterus annectens | reverse complement strand
CCTACATTCTGACTGACGGGACAGCGCCCCTAGCACCTGAATCCTGGGTGGCTCACTGGAAAACACTCCTGAGTACCGTGGAACCAAATGAAGCTCGTCCTTTAGATGCCACATCCAATTTGTAGTGGGAAATGAAAGTGTGCGGATTGGACCAAGTAGCCGCAGCACAAATTTCCGATATAGCGAGCTTGGAATGAAAAGCTATAGAAGTAGCCATAGCTCTGGTAGAATGAGCTTTGATAGATGTTGTAAGTTGCTTATTGAAGAAGAATAAGCCTGAGTTATGCAATCTCTGATCCATTTTGGAGATAGTAGCTTTTGTGATGGTTTGGCCCAATTTATTATCTGAGAAGGACACAAACAACTGGTCTGACTTACGAAGTTGCTGAGTCCTGTCTAAATAGAAGCGTAATTGCCTGTGAACATCCAATTTATGGAGAGTGTATTCTGCTTCATTGGAGAATTTTGGAAAGAAAACTGGTAGCTCTAGAGATTGTTGGAGACAGAAACTAGAACAGACCTTTGGGACAAAGGATGGATTAGGCCTAAGTGATACTCTATCCTTGTGGAAAATCAAGTACGGTGGCTTAATAGACAGGGCTTGAAGCTCTGAAACTCTTCTTGCAGAAGTAATTGCAACTAAGAAGGCAGTTTTCCAAGACAGATATTTTAACTCACATGTAGCAGCCGGTTCGAAAGGGGAAGATGTTAATGCGCCAAGCACCAAATCAAGATCCCACGGAGGTGCAGGATGAAAATTGGGGTCTTAATAGGCTCGCACCTTTAATGAAAGTTTTGCATAGTCTGCTGCTCATCAAAGGAGGATCCATGGATTCGTGGAATTTAGAGATAGCCGCTAGTTGGACTTTAATAGTTGAGACAGAAGATCCTTGATTAAACAGGGATGTCAAGAATTTCAAAACCTCTGGGACAGGAGCAGTGATAGGGTCTAAGCCCTGAGCTGAGCCCAGATAGCAAACCTCTTCCACTTACTGAGGTACAATTTGTTAGTGTAGGTGGGTTTGTGGGCCGAAGATAAAATGTGAACAACTTCCGGGTCTAGTGTGTGCCTTCTAACTAAAGTCCGAAGTGGAGGAGCCAAGCTGTCAATTTCAAAGATTGAAGGGACTGATGCCGATGTCCCGACTGATGGATTAGCAAGTCCGGAATTAGGTCTAAAGTCCACGGATCGTCCACCGCATGCTTCTTCAGGTAAGGAAACCATACCTGACGAGGCCAGTATGGGGCAATCAGTATCATTGAGGACCCCAATTGAGAGGCTTTTTGAATAACTTTGGGGAGAAGTGGAATTGGAGGAAAGGCATAAAGTAGCCCTGTTGGCCAAGGTTGTGCTAGAGCATCCATAGCTGGTACCCTGATGTGGGATCAAGGAGAAGAACCTTTGGCACTTGGTGTTTAGTGGAGTTGCAAATAGGTCGCTTGGCCACAGCGTCCCCATCTCCTGAAAACCTGAGCTGCTACTGTGTGGTTTAGAGACCACTTTCGTGAGGAGAGAATTGTCCTGCTCAATTTGTCTGCCAATATATTTGACCTTCCCGGGATGTGGGTCGCTACCAAGAAGCGGTTGGTAGCTACAGCCCATTCCCATACTCTCATGGCTTCTCTGCAAAGGGGGTATGATCTGGTCCCTCCTTGTTTGTTCAGATACCAAACCACCGACATGTTGTCTGTGTGGATGGCGATGATGCCCTGAGGAAGAAACTTGTGTAAGGCCTGTAGGGATAGAAGTACAGCCCTCATCTCCAACACGTTGATGTGGAGAAGAGCTTCGTCTGGAAGCCAGGAGCCCTGAACTAGCCTGCCCAGACAATGCCCCCTATCTGGGAGGCATCTGTCGTCAGGGTAACCACTGGAGGGAAGAACAAGGGTTTCCTTGATCCAAATTGGATGTCTGAAGCCACCAGCGAAGGTCCCTTTGCATATTTCCGTAATCATGATGTGATGATTGGGGAAGATCCTGAATGGACCATTGAGTTGACAATAGCCACTGAAGAATCCTCATGTGCAATCTTGCCAGAGGAACTAAAGAACCGTGGCAGACATTGAGCCTAAAACTTGTAGAACCATCCTGGCTGGGGCTTTGGATCTCGAGATCAGAGCTTGAACTTGGCCCTGTAAAGTTTGGATCCTTTCGGCAGGAAGAAAGGCGCATCAATCTTGAGTCTATCTCTGCTCCTATGAACTTTATCGTTGAGAGGGCAGCAAGACAGACTTTGACCAATTGAATGTAATCCCCAGGGTAATACCCAGGAGATGGTGGCTTTGAGGTTGTCCATTAGTAGATGCCTGGTGGTGGCAGTCAGGAGCCAGTCGTCAGATAGGGAAACACTTGGAATCAAGACTTCTCAGGTGAGCCGTCACTACTGCCAAACACTTGGTGAACACCCTGGGGCTGTGGTGAGACCAAAGGGCAGGCGCAAATTGGTAATGACTGACTCCCAGGCTGAAGCGCAGATACCTCCTGGGCGCCTGATGTATCGTATGTGATAATAGGCGTCCTTGAGGTCTATGGAGCACATCCAAACATCCTTCTCCAACAATGGGAGAATGGATTGTAACGTGACCATTCGAATTTGGATTTCGTGACGGATTGGTTCAGTCTGCTGAGATCCAATATTGGTCTCAGGTCCCCTGTCTTTTGGCACTAAAAGAACCTGGAGTAATTTCCTGATCCGATCTGGTCTGTGGGGACGGTTGGATGACTCCTTTTTCTAGCAGCTTTAAAGCTTCTGCGGCTGCCATTTCCCTTTGACTGGGTGGTGGGTCCGGATTCTTTTGGACGGTGGGGGCGAGTATGTGAAAGGGATGGTGTAACCTCCGCAATGATCCGAAGCACCCATCTGTCCTGAGTGATTGACTCCCAGGCTTTTAGGTGCTTGGCAAAAGCGACACCCGACTGGCTCGAGCAGCACAGCGGGCAATCCCTCATGACGTGTGGGAGGCTGAAGAGCCCGAAAGGACTCGCGGTCTCCAGAATTGCGGGGCCCTCTGCCGCCTCTGGGGCCGGCGTCTCCCTGAAAAATTTCCCGTCCTCTGCCTCTGGAAGGGAATCTTCCTGCTGTTGGGAGAAAAACTTACAGATTTGCGGAACCACATTTCCCCTCCTTTAGCCTTGGGTAGGCCGAAAGGAGTGGAATAACGGGCACCCTCGGCAGAAAAGTTTTCCCTCTTGCTCACAGTGGGTAAGGGTGTCTTTAACCTTGGGTCCAAACAAGGAGGACCCATCAAAGGGAGCGTCGGCGAAGGAAGACTTGAAGGCCTCCATGAAGCTGGCCTAAGCGGGCCAGGCTTGTCTCCGTAGAGCCACGCCTGTGCCTGCCGCTCTACCCGCCTTGCCGCGCAGGAAATGAGCCTCATGGGCGAGTTAGAAATTGGCGTGGGATAGCCAACTGAGAGCTAACCGACTGGGCTAGCTGCTCAGGTAGGTTACCGAGAGGAATCTGACAACTCCTTGACCAGATCCCTCTGAAGCCTGGTAAAATGTGCCAAATAATTCAGAGACCTTAAAGTAAGGCCGCTGAAGTCAGGTGCGCTTCCATTACCTATCCATACTCCTAGACTCCTTATTAGGAGGATGGATGGGCGTTGAAGCCTCTGCCACGTCCTGTTGTGTAGCAGATGCCACCACCATGGCATCTACAGCCCACGCTTTAGTGAGGAACTCCTTCTCGGGAGGAGCAGACAAAAATTTATTTGGGCGAGAAGGGACTGGTTCCACGGTATCTGGATGTTCCCATGCCCGACAAACTAAATCCAGAAGCTGCGTCAAGGCGGAGACACCCAGGAGGAGGGCTGAGCCCCAAAGGCCTTGAGGAGCACTGACTCATCAGCAGAGGGGTTTGGATATCCAGCCACCTCGTTGTTTGAGGATCTCTAAGATGCCTGCAAATGAGACATCATCCGAGGGCGACTTGGGGACCCCTCTGCATCATCAAGATCAGTGTCTGATGTAATAGACTCGGGGAGTCCACGTGCTTCCTCTTGCATGATCTCTTCCTTGGGGGTTCCTCGAAGACAACTCCGAAGAACCCTCAGGAGGAGGAACCCCACTGGGGGTAACCTCCAGAACCCCGGGCTCCGCTGACTACGGACAGGGGAACTGCCAAAGACCCAGTCTCCACGCCCAGGGAAGGTGCGGTAAAGCCGGAGAGATGGCGAAGAGGACTTGGCCAGGCACTCCTCATGGCTCTGAAAGCCGGACCCCAGAATCCTGGGAGTGTCCGGTCCCCAGGCTCATGATAGCCGGAAGTCCTGCAGCCGAAGCTTACCGAGGGAGGCTGGAACCAAAAGCATAGGTCCCGAACATCACCCCGGGTCCAGCCGAAGAAGTCCAGCGTGCCAAACTTCCGGACCAGAGGCCGGGTTGGAGTAAGGGTCGGGCCGACCCTAAGATCTCCACCGGCTCCAACAGCACCTGCTCCGGCGGAGCGCGAAGCAGTCGGAGGAGGAATGTCAATGGGGTGGAGCCAGGTCATCGGCTCCGAAGCCAACTGGGTGGAACCGAAACAAATTTTGGAAGACTGGGGACTGGAACAGTCTTTGGAGCACCCTGTCTATATCAGAATCTGACATCCTCGAGGAGCCGAGAGGAAACAGAACGGGTTCGAGGCGGCCTCTCCAACGGCCCCAAGGGACTAGGGGACCCGGCTCGGTGACTCGATGACTATCGGCGCCGAGCAATACACACCAGATTCCATCGGTGCGAGGTGGACTGGCGCCCGAGGAGGGAAGATGTCTGGCGGGCGACCCTTGTCGGCTCGAGACCAGTGGAGCCGGCGAAGGTGACCCGCCTCGATGCCCCAGCCATCGGCTCCGAGCCAGAGGAGTCGATACTGGTGGCATCGAGGCAGATTTCCGTTCCGACCTCGGCTCCGAAGTCCTTGGAAGCCGAAGGAGGCCTGCCTATGTCTCTTGGCGGTCGGATCCGGCCGGACTGGTCGGAACCGGCGCCTTTTCTTTTTAACCCGGAGAAGGAGAGG
>NC_056747.1:802510367-802515367 GCF_019279795.1 Protopterus annectens | reverse complement strand
TCAAGATCTAATGGCTGCAAGAAAGGAAGGTGGGATGTAAGAATGAAGGTGAGATGGACAACACACATGGAACGTTGTGGTGATTACATAACTTCTTCATGTGATGTTGTCCTATCTCACATTCATTCTATACTGGTTGGGACAGTGTCCCTAGCACCATCTTTCCTGGGTGGTGCAAGGGAGTATATTCTTCAGGACAGTGGACCCAAAAGAGGCCTTGTTCCTGGAGGCCAAATCAACTTTGTAATGAGTAGTAAAGGTACGAGGCCTTGACCATGTTGCTGCAGCACAAATGGTATAAACTGGTAGTCTCACTCGAAAGGCAGAAGAGGTAGCTATTGCTCTTGTAGAAGGACCTTTTACTTTGCCAGGGAGTTCTTTGTATTACTTTTATCTACAAGTCTCAGAACAATCAGATAGCCATCTGGAAAGAGTGATCTTAGCAACAAGAGCACCTTTTTTGTGGTATGAACAGGACACAAGCAACTGGTCAGTCTTTCTGAATTCTTCTGTCCTATGCAAATGGAAATGTAATTGTATATGCACATCTAGTTGATGAAACATGTATCTGCCTCAATGCCATAGTTGGGCAAGAAAACTGGCAATTCTATGGACTGGTTTAAGTTCAATTCTTAACATACATTTGGCAGAAAGGATGGATTTGTTTACAGAGAGACACTGTCTTTGTGGAAAAACATATATATAGATAATGCTTGTAATTCTGAAAACCCTTCTAGCAGATGTGATAGCTATTAAAAAATTGTCTTCCAAGTTAAGAACTTCAGATCACAAGATGATGCAGGTTCAAATGGGGGAAGAATCAAAACCGGATAAGACGAAATTCAGGTCCCATTGTGCTAGTGGAGCCTTGTTGGGTGGTCTTACTAGAATAGTATTCCTCAGAAACGCTTTGCAAAGTCTGTAGAACATCACATTTGGTCCGGATTCACCTATATGACAATTTGATATCGCTGCTAAGTGAACTTTAATAGTATAAACAGGTGCACCCTCATGGAAAAGCTTTGCCAAGAATTCCAATATGGAAGAAATAGGATTTTTCAAGGCCCAAGAGGAAAATCTTTTGCATTTGCCGATATAGAATTTCCTCGTTGAAGCCTTATGAGATGAAATAAAGATATGTTTCACTAATGGGTAAAGGTTAGAGAACCTGGCTATATTTGGAATCTGAGCAATCAAGCTGTCAATTTGAGGGTTTGAAGGGTTGGGTGGCGCATTCCCAATGCATGAATCAGAAGGTCCGGATATGGGTCCAGGAGCCACGTCTCCTCCTAGAGATGAGGCCAAAGGAAGGGGAACCAGATTTGACAAGGCCAGTAGGGGGTGACAAGAATCAAGGTCCTTCCCGAAGAGCTGGCTTTCTGAAGAACTTTTGGTATCAACAGAAAAGGAGGAAAAGCATAAAGGAGGCCTGAGGGTCAATCATGTACAAGCGCATCCCTTGGCGATTCCCCCGGTGCGGGGATTAGGGACAAATAGCTGCTGCATTTGGCATTCATGGACGTGGCAAAAAGACTGCAGCAAGGCTGGCCCCATTTGCAGAAAATCATATTGGTTATCTTTTGCTTTAGGGACCACACGAGACATAAAAATCACTCTGCTGAGTTTGCAATCACGTTGGATTTCCCAGGGATGTGCGTTGCTACCAGAAAGCGTTGGGAGGTGATTGCCCACTGCCATACTCTATGGGCCTCTCAACAAAGTGGGCAAAGATCTGGTTCCTCCCTGTTTGTTTATGTACCATACAACTGACATGTCTGTCTATATTGCAATAGTTCCAGCAAAAGAGAGTGTCCTGGAATGCTTGCAATGCTAAAAGCACCACTCATCTCTAGGACATTGTTGTGCAAATGGGCCTTGCGAGCTTGGAAAGTACCCTGGACTGAACTTCTCAGATAATGCCCACCTCCCCATCCGGGAAGCATCCGTGGTTAATGTGGCTAATGGCGGAAGAAGAACAAAGGGTCGACCTAATGTCACACGAGTGGAGTGAAGCCATCAATGAAGGTTTTTCTTACAAGACTCATCAGAATTTGATGCGACATGGGTAGTTCCTACAAGGACCACTGAGTGGACAGTAGCCACTGCAGAATCCTCATAGGTCGGCGTGCTAAAGGAATTGGGTATATTGCTGCTGCCATGGTCCCAAGACTTTCAGAACTGTTCTTGCTTGCACTCTTTTCTTGGAAAGAAGGTTTAAGATCCGATGTCATAGGAGATTAACTCTTTTGTGGGGAAGTTCTGACATCATTGTTGCTGTATGTAGATCTGGTCCTATAAAAATGATATGTTGAGATGGCAATAAGGCAAATTTCTCGTAATTTATTGTGATGTCTAGGTGAGAGCAAAGCCTCAATGTGGGGTGTCTCGCTTTTATTAGTAGATGCTTGGTGGTGGTGGTTAGGAGCTAGTTGTCTAGGTACTGAAACACACGGAATCCTAGGCATCTCAAGTGAGCCGTGACTACTGCCATACACTTGGTGAACACTCCGGAGGGTGGTAGTGAGACCAAAGGGCAGAGCTCGAAAATGGTTGTGAATGGCTCCCATCCAAAAGCGCATATGACTCCTAGATCGCATCATATCCAATCGTCTTGTCCCAGAAAAAAAGAGCATTGAATGCAGTGTTACCATCCGGAACCTTGATTTTTTTTTTTTTTTTTACAGACTTGTTTAATTTGCCGAGATCCAGGATGGGTCTCCAGTCCCGTTTTCTTTGGAACTAAAAAGAACCTTGAGTAAGTTCCAGATCCTATTTGGTCTGTGGGGACTGTTTGTATGACTTTTTTTTTTACAGACTTGTTTAATTTGCCGAGATCCAGGATGGGTCTCCAGTCCCGTTTTCTTTGGAACTAAAAAGAACCTTGAGTAAGTTCCAGATCCTATTTGGTCTGTGGGGACTGTTTGTATGACTTTTTTTCTAGAAACTTTTGTATCTCTAGAGTTGCTTGTTCCCTTTGACTGGGTGGAACAACCAGGAGGTTTCTTATGTTTGGGATGGGAAAGAAAAAGGGTATGGAGTAACCTCTGGATACAATTTTTTGTACCCAGTTTTCATTTGTTATTTTTTGCCAGGCTTCTGGGTACAAAGGGTACAAAGATAATCAACCCCAGACTGCCTCTAGAGATGGACAGACAGGCCTCCTTTCAGGAGCGCTGAAAGGGCTTAAGAAAAGATTCCCTGTTGCCCTGATATTAAGACCCCCTCTGCTGCATGGTTGGCGTCTTCCATTACTGCTTCCCCTCTGACTCTGGGGGAAGAGTCACCAAGTGTGTCCTGGAAAACTCTCTGGGATTTTCAAAACCAGATTTTTCCTCTCTTTTGACCTTTTGAATAAGGTCTAAAAGGTAGGGAAAAATGGACTCCTACCACAGAAAGAGCGTTTCTTCTTGTTCACACCTGGTTAGTGTGTCTTCGACTTTTGGCCCGAACAGGGATGAGCAATCGAAAATGGCGTTACCAAAATAAGATTTAAAGGGCTCCACAAAGTCACACAGGCGCATTTGGGTACGTCTCCTTAGGGAAATTCCTGAACCCGCTGCCCTACTCGCTGCATAAGAAATGAGTTTCAAGGAGGAGTTTGTCACCAAATTCAAGGTGGAGAGCTGAGAGGAAACTTTTTCTGCTACCCCTTCAGCTACTGAACCCTTGAAAGTATCTCCTAGATCCTTCAGGAGATCTCTCTGAAGTCTGGTAAAGTGGGCGAGATAGTTCAATGATCTGACCATAAAGGTCACTAAACAGAACATGCGCTTTCCGTATCTGTCCATCGTATGAGACTGTTCGGCAGATGGACAGACTGGGATGTCTCTGACAGTTCCTTTTTTAGTGGCCGCCAGCACCACTATAGCATCCACTGGGACGGCCTTTGTAAGGAAGTTTTATCAGCAGGGGATGTTATAAACTTATTTGGCCTATGGGGAACAGGCGCCACAGAGTCAGGAGACTCCCACGCCTTTCAACAAAAAGGTCCATCGATTCATCGAAAGGAGGAGACACCCAAATGGCAGAAGGGTGAGACACAAAAACTTTCAGGTACAAACTCCTCCTCAAAAGGGGTGGTGGGTTTCCAGACACCTCTCTGCTTAACTATTTTTGGGATATCTGCAAAGGGGACATCCTCCGAAGGTGACCATGGGAACCCTAAGTTCTGACTCAAGGTCTGTATCAGGAGTGACTGACTCTTCCAGGGAGTCTAAATGCTTCCTCTTACATAGTCTTTTACAAAAATGGAACTCTTCAGGAGGGTAATCTGGAGAGATTTCGGAAGAGAAGGGTTCACCCAATGGGGCATCCTGAGACCTAGGGTCTCCATGTGTCGAAGGATGCAGTGGTGCCGAGACAGACAACCACGGCCTTTGGGGTAAGAATGCCTGGAGCTGAGAGTGGAGCTGTCTGTGGAGACAGTACTCTCATCACTTCGAAAGCTCTCTGTCCCTGATCCAACAAAGCTCCTGGCTCCAAAGAACCAGAAGGCATCCCTGGAACCAAGTGAGTTGGCTCCAAGGCTGATGTAGGAGCCAGGCTCACCCACACCAAAGCTCAGAGAGGCAAGTTAGGATCTGACAATTGTCTAGACTCTCATCCCCGGACCCGACCAGTGAACGTCAGCTCCTAGACTCCTTGATTTCAGATGGAACAGCAGACGTCAGAGTGGTAGTCAGAACCAAAGATCCTGGAATAGGTGTCGATTCTGACAGTTCCACTACAACCAGTTACAGACATTCAGGCTCTGAAGACCAGGATTGGATCGGAGGAGAAATGGATAGTGACAGGCTAGGCTGGGTCAGTTCTGAAACATTCTGGGGTCGGATCAGACAAAAGTTATGCAAGCACTGGTGTCCTCAAAGTATCCACACCATGAGATACACATCATCTGAAAGGCTTCTGGAGGATCAAGTGGAGGGATCAGGAGATATGGAGGTTTATAAAATAGGAGACCTCAATGTTGGAGAAACTGGTTCCAGTTCTAGGGACTGACT
>NC_056747.1:802465367-802505367 GCF_019279795.1 Protopterus annectens | reverse complement strand
TATTTGCCTGCGACACATATCTATACACACACACACATATATATATATATATATATATATATATATATATATAATCTATACACACACACACACACACACATATATATATATATATATATATAAAAATATATAAACAGCAACAAAAACACACTCAAAGAAAGCCCTCTAATTTAATGGGCTAAGTAGCTCTCTAAATTCAACAAGCTAGTCTGTTCTAAGCAACGTAACTAAATCAAACATTCTGAAGAATAACAAAGCTCTAACTATAAACGGGCTTAAGCCAAGGATAGGGTATGGAGAAAAGGCCTATAGAATAAATGACGTCCGTAAGCAAAAAGCAGCATGTAGCAAACTAAACCTGCCTAACAGTTAAGAAATTATCTAACTAACCACTTATCTAAATATTTAAGGCAAAAAAATCACTACATAAAGAAAACAACAAGTCACTTAGCCAGCGCCAGTGTGAAGCATTCAATCTTGTTTTAGTGGCAAACGAGATCTGGGGAGTTTCCTGGATCATGGGATAAGGTTTTTTAGCCACAAGCTAGTGGAAGACGTTGAGCTTTTTGTCCATTGTTTGCTTCTTTGCTGGCCCTGGGATAGGGGCCTGGATGGCCTGTCCCTGCGGGGTTTAACTTAGCCCTGTCTGCTAGGTGCAGGAAGGCCCAGTGCTTAGAGGGAAAGTTCCGGCTGAATCTGGGAGATTTTACTTGAAAGAAATATTTTACTGTTTGCATAGATTTTGGTTTGCCTTCCATCTTTTTAAGCACCTCTTCTGTTTTTCCCCCAACAGGCATTCCTTATCTAGGGGTGCATCAATAAGTTTAGAGTTGACATGATCAGGGAGAGATTGTTCCTTCAGCCATGCATGTCTTCTAATTACAGATCCTGTCACTGCTGCCCTGCTAGAGGCTTCTAGGGCATCATATCCACATTGCAATGAGTGTTTGGCCACTTGACAGGCAGAGTGTAGTAATTCTGCCAGCTCTTTTGAGTTGGCACCCGCAGGAGAGGTAGCAATCTTCTGTTTTAATTGTTTCAAAAAGTGTGTTGTTGATATATTAACATATGGAACTGACAATTGAGTGCTCTGATAACGAAGGTTGCAGAGGTGTATACTTTCTTACCCAATCTGTCCAGAGCTCTGGAGTCTGTCAGAAGGAACATGATTCTTGGCAAAACTAGTCTTAGCTCCTTTGGGTCCCTGTATAATGACTGCAGGGTCTGCAGCAGGATTCCTGTACAGGTATTTGTGAGAATCCGGTACTCTGTAGTACCGGTCAGGTTTAGTTAAAGCTGGAGGCAGAGCATCGGGGCTAAGCTGGATTCATGGAAAACATCCGCCACTTCCAAAATAGGTGGGATGGCCAGGGGTCTGTGCTGGGGCAAATCCAGAAACTTTCCAAGTCATTTCTTTGACTGTGGGAAGTCTTGAGATTCCCATAGAAAATGTTCCCTGAAGAAGTGAAGGGTTTTCCCAAAGGAGAGGTCCTCTGGAGGGGAGGCAAAAGGGATGAATTCCTCTGCATCTGAATCCTCAAACAGTTAAGGGATGTTGTTCCTCTTCAAAATCAGAATAATCAGATTCCTCAGACTCTTGATCTGTCATAATTTCTGGAGAATGATGCCTTTTCCTTTTTGGAGTGGGGGGCCTGAGTACCTCGGATAAAGGAGATGAGATCCTCCGCCATTTTAAGCATTTGAGCTTGGTGTGGGGAAGCAGTAGGAAGATGGTGGCTAGAAGCAGATTTCCTAGGAGTGGATTGGCTTCTAGGCCTGA
Source organism: Protopterus annectens (assembly GCF_019279795.1). Classification (NCBI taxonomy): domain Eukaryota; kingdom Metazoa; phylum Chordata; order Ceratodontiformes; family Protopteridae; genus Protopterus; species Protopterus annectens. Next base: position 802,503,587 of record NC_056747.1, on the reverse strand, counting down.
GAGAATCCATCTATCTCTGAGAAGCAGTAGTCGGATGCGAAGACGTCTGTTTTTGTCTAGAAATCAGTAGTGCGAAAAGCCTCTGTGGAAGCCGGTGCCTGCATCTTGGCTCACATCCCAAACGCGGCAGACATAGCCAAAAGCTCGGAAGATGAAGTGGATTGCTGCGGCATACCGCACTCCAAAAGAGTCTCAGCAGAGGCCTGCATAGAAAGAGAGTCGGGCATGAGGGGCAGCGAAAGCGCCTTACTGAACTCCGGAGAGCTGATGACTTGCTTAGCAGTGGCGTCATCAGAAGTCTTAGCCTTGTGTGGCCCATCTCTATCTTTATCTTTACGTTTTTTCAGAATGTCGACAGATTGTTGGCTGACGGACGCCATATCGGAAATCGAAGACGGAACACGAAAATAATTGTCTACAAAAAGAGCTCTACGGCGAATGGTTCTCGCATTAAAGAGGGCACAGAACCGGCAGCAAGGGACATCGTGGTCTGGGCCTAAACAAGTGATGCAGTAAGAATGAAAGTCTCGGTGTGGGATCTGCTTTCCACAAGCGAGACAACGGTTAACTTTTTCGGACATTGGCAAGAGCAAGAAAAAAAAGAGTCCCAATGGGGTACTTAGCTTTAGATGTTTTCTGCTGAAAATTCAACTTCTGGTAGTGACCGACCGCACTTGTGCGAACTGCTTCTGCTACGGGCTCCACGGCAAGAAAGACTGATGTAATAACATCAGCTGCCTTGCTTTATTGCACTGGCGACCTGACGCCAGACAACAGGCGAGGCAGCCGGCGCACTGAAACATTGATTTTGGTATTCAGGCCGGCCGAGGGCTACCACAGCAGGGGTAACCCACAGATGATGACTGCAACAGTGAAACACATAGAACATAATCACATAATCAGTTTCTTATCTAGTTCCATAATTTGTAGAATTAACTATTCCTTTTGATATTTTGAGTACTGCAATAGTATCTTACATATGTGGTTTCAGTGTATGCTGAAAATCCATAAACAACTTGCATTCAATTTATTCAACTCTCATACAAATTATTCTGCTTCATATAATTTAAAATTATTGATTGGTAATCCAAAATGAAGGTTTTTTTTTGGGGGATATTATATTGTTCTGCAAGTCATATTCACACATAAATACAAGTGCTAAATAATCAAACATACCAATATCTGAACATTCATATCACTAAATATAGAGTTTCTGGCAAGAAAAAAAATCTTTTCCAAAAGAGTAGTCTAGTAGAAATAATGTGAATAATATTTACTGTTTACATTTTATACATTTCCAAAAGTTACATAAATCCTTCTCTAAAAAAGCTAATAAAATGTCCTTAAAAGCTTTGCTAGTATGATTCTAGTCAAGGACAGGCCGATCTAGCTAAAGCATCATCTAATATAACATTCTCCTCACCCCCATTAAATCAAAAGTATGCCTTAAATGTTAAAGGTTCTTACTCAACTATGTTAAAAAAATGTTTATAGTCATCAATTTCTGTGCCTCTGAGGGATAAAGCCCACACTATGATCCAAGTTCAAACAGTGGCTCAGATGAGGGAAGAGTCAGGCAAAGGAGTATAAAGGTGAGAGGTCAGTGCTTGCCTATCCTAGGCAATGGTTCATCTTGCCAACTGCCATCATGTTGTGCTTGTGTGGTACAGAAAACGGCTATGACAGGGGGATGAGGGCTTAGTGCTCTGAAGGTAGTGATGGTAGCCAGAGGTGTAGACAGGTTTTCTGGCATCCAGGGCCATCCTTTGACATAATGCCCTCCCTGCACATTTTGTTGTATGGCAGTTTCTACCTGAATGTCCAACCACACCATCAGTTACCATATCTGTACGTTACAAAAATTCACTGCATAAGCTGAATTAATATTGCAAAATAGTTTTAAAATCTGTGCTACAATTTCATGTAAGGATCTTTAGTGTTAGTTTATACTACCATGCAGTCTATTTTAACATGCTAAGCAACTCTGTTTTTTAGCTAGGATTTCTGTAAATATTAATTTTATTTAAAACATTTCTATATTTTTATGCAGTTAAATGTATGAAAAGATATGCCTTCTGTGGATCTTTTCCTAAGAAGGACCTTTTCCTCCCAGGCCTTCACTGAAAATGGGCTTTCCTGCCCAGTCAGATTTTCTCGGTCAACAAAAACAAAAAAATACAAGCTATTCTGTTTATTAGGCTTCTGTACTGTACTTACAAAAAAAAAAAAAAACACACACTGACATTTTAGCTTTGGTGATGTCTTGCTTTATGTATTGTTCCAGTTCACTACAATGAATAGCAAGACTTGTTATGCTTACTTCTCACATTAAGAAGCATGACATCAGAGCTAAATGCACAAGTATCTGTGCAGAAACACTCTGTTACAGTTTTGAATACTGTGTGGAAGCAGCAATATTCAAACCAGGATGGCTGCTATTATACTCGAGAAGAACAGAAATAAAGCTTCTTCAGTTAGGAAACAGTCCAGGAGACATCTTCCAGAGACACAAATCCATCTTACCAGTAAAGCTTCCATTGTGCTGTTCTTTGTTCATTGTTGTACGTCTCTGTTCACAGTCTACTACATTATCAGCCATTTCATTTAACAGTTATGGATTAAGGGATCTGAGAAGAGAAGGAAAAAATGAGCATAAACATACTAGCTATTAAAAACAGTTAAAACAAGCATCTTCAATGCCAAATATTGCCTTGTACTAGTAATCAGTTGAACCATATGACAGGAAAATGGGAACCATTGGGCTGACAGCAATCAATATACATTACAACATACAAAACACAAGTGGTATTACCATACCAACACAAAAACTGCACTTTGATACATGACAAAACAAGATTGCACTTAACTGCTTCCACAACTTAAGCAGACTGCTACTCTTGTGGTCATATATGTGGAATCAACTAAAAAATAATACAAATCTTTAATGTGACTGTTAAGCATCTTCTGGAAAAAAAATCTGTGAATGAATACAATGGCTGCTCACTTAAAGAACGATCACCTTTATCCGAATTGCTCAGATTCCCAATAGGCTAAATGTTAGAACTATTATGTCAACAAAAATCAATATAAACATTCTGGAAGACAGAAATGACAATTTTGTAAAGAAATAAAAGCATACTTGCATTTAACAAAATAACATTTTTTTTTACAACAGTCATATAAGCAGGGTGTTAAAGTGCAAAGCACAGATAAGTGCATGTGGAAACAAAGACTATATGCAGCTGAGCAACACTACACAGATGACATCTGCAAATAAAATCCAAGCACAGAAGGTGGATGCATAAAAAAAGAGCAACACAATTGAAGACAGACATGGATTTATCAAAAACATCAGGATTAGGTCCTTTATGGGAGACAGCAATTCAAGTAGTGTAATTCCTCAGTAATAGTGCCTTTAAAATAAATAAACCCAGCTTCATCCCTGCACATACATCACTACTACTACTACATACACACCTGCACTCTTGACCCACTGAGCTGCATTTTGTAAGGACATGAAGTACACTGTGAAAGTGCACAACCCATTAAAACATTAATTAAAGTAGAATTGTCACAGCAGTCATCATTCTACCCACTGGCTCTTTAAAGAGCACTACAGATATTCAACAGAAAGAAACTCAGTCAATTCTTAACATGAGTGATGTGACATGCCCCACCCACATTGGCAAGTATCTTCTCAGGCATAAACATGAATAATGCTCAGATTTCACATCGTTGGAGGACTCCCAGCAGCAGTAGTGTGCATCACACATGCAACACTTACTCTAAGTGCCACAGGCACAGAGGATGCTCATGCACATCTGAACAGGAATGGTTACTACCCCAAGAACATGCAAGGCTACCAAATGCTACTAAATCTATGAACATGCAAGTGGTACATGACCACAGTGAAGGCATTAGGGATGTCTGCACAAAACACCCCATTACCAGATGTAACTAATATGTGGCACATGTACAGAAGAAGTACCTACACAAATACTCAACTAACGTGTGGCACATGTTCTGCCTATCTAACTAGACCTATAATCCATGAAAGCTTTCATGTAATTGGATCACTGGTTATCAATGTCAGTCTGTCAACATCAGCTCTTCTAAAAAGCAGGCTGCTACAACTGGAATATAATATACTGGGCCTTTGTGCACCTCAAATGTACTTCAGGTGACTGAACAAATCCAGTAGGCAATGCAATACCCCTCAAGATATACCAAATCTTTAGTGGTCTAAGGAAATGACCCTGAAAACGCCGGTCATTACAACAGCATTCTCAAGGCAATAATATTGGGGATCTGAAATCTTCTTCTTCTCCTTTTGGCTTTTTCCCAGTTAGGGGTTGCCACAGCGGATCACCTGTCCACTCATGACTGGCAGTGGAGTTTTTACGGTGTCGAGTTGCCAGCCCGGCACCCAACCTTCTACAGAAGGCACACACACGCATGCACTAACTCCTAGGGCCAATTTAGAGTGTCCAATCCACCTACAACATGTCTTTGGGATGTGGGAGGAAACCAGAGCACCCGGAGGAAACCCACGCAACCACAGGGAGGACATGCAGACTCTGCACAGAAGGCACCCCAGCTGAGGATCGAACCGGAGAGCCTCTTGCTATGAGGCGGCAACGCTAACCGCTGCACCACCGTGGCCGCCCACTGGGGATCCTGAAATACCAAGCAAAATGTACTATAACCAGACAGCTTGACCATATATACTATAGAATGTGTTCTAGACAGTTACATTTACACACCACATTCATCTAGCAACTGTTTCCATACACAAAGTTCATGGTCTGTGCTTAAGCACAAATACAAATGTATCACAAAATTCAAACTGTACAAAATGAACACGAGACAAGTGGCAGACATGCAAATACATACATTCATAGTAAGAACTACAACCACATCACACTCTCTCTCTTTTTCCTGTTATCACACTATCACTAGCCGAACACTAAGTGCCAAAAAGAGGTGAAAGGTGATTTAACTATGGAATCCAAACAGGCAAAATCGTGGACAAAAGTACTGCCCATTACCACCACAGCTTGCAAAGATAGGTGAGTGAATGACGCACTATAGTGGACCGTCCAATAATACTTTTCTGAGGATATAATTACATGGCAAAGGTGTGGGCAGCTGTCATATTCTCACAAGACTAATGTGTCTGATGGGAGTGATGCCCCCAGGAGAAATAAAAATGTTGACTGGATATGTGCCAAACACCAGGTAATCACCTGCATCACCATGGTAAAGGTGGGTATTTAATAAGCTTAGGGAACACAGCTGCCAATCCATGTACAGGTAGTAAAAGGAATGGCCACTGTGAGGTAAACTGCACTAGATGAACCACTGCTTGTTGTTGGGCCAACTGACATACAACATCCAAAAGTACAAGCACCTTCTGGAACAAGTGTGTTATTTTAGCATTTTGGTGATGCAGTTACTGAATGCAACAGCAAAAGGCACAAGTCACACTACTCAAAACTGCTCACACAGTTTTTGAAGCATCCGATGACCTACAATGTCAGAACTGTAAAGGAATGTAAAGCAGTGGTGTCCCTGAGAATGGCAATATTAACACCTACACTATTTGCAGTACAAGCAACAGCTAAAGTAGTGACACCTGTCACAGTGCAACAATGCCACAACAGGTGTCAGGCACCCTGGTGACTATACAGACACCTCCATCTAATGAAGGGCTAGAATACACCATCTCTTGATAAATTGCCATCTTCAGTATACTCCCCCCAATGGCTAGTCTTAGGTTGTTGAGGCTACACCCCCCACACACACACACAAACACATACACACCTGTCACAAATAGAAAATGTGTGTTACAATGGCTTTGAAATGCAATGTCTCAACTTCGCAGTTGTTACCTATCCCAAATTCCCAGCATCTGGTGATGCTTTGCAGTGATTTAATCAGCACACTACTCATGACTATATCCCAACTGTACACTAGCACGTCCAATAGCATAGTCAGTTTGGATGTTACATACGGTGGGGGAATTACCTCTGAAAAACAAAGAGGTTTCTTCCATCTCGGGTCCAAGTACTATTTTCAGGCTGATGCAGTGTCGGGAGCCAACACATTAGATGGTGGCTATGCACTCTTAAGGCAACCACACAGTGAAGAAAGAGCAACATAACTAGAATGTGTGCATCACCTAACTGATATGTCAAACTGTGGTCACAGTGCAACTATTATAGCAGCCTGAGATACTTGTTCTGCGTTTGTCATTAGGAAGATGTTGGACACCACTGAGAAAACACCTACAAGGGCAGGGGCTTACATTTAAATACAGAGAGTCAAAAAGCTATGCTACATCTGCAAGATAATATGCTGGATACATGCCTATTCACAGAAGCACTAAAATCAACGCCATCTTGAACAGCTCTGATGCAGATTTCATCAAACAATTAAGCAGTAGCTCAAACATGAAACAACTATCTCACAGTCGTCTTACAGAAAGATTTCTTGTGCCTTTATATTTGTCACACTCTTCATACTTCAAACCCCATGCCTCACATTCAGTGGTCAGCCACCAAGCACAATATGCTGCATTAATATCTGCTGCCACAAATGTCTACCCATTTACTCTTTAATGGTGTTCTACCAAAGTCATAAAGCTCATTAGTTAAACCTGCAAGATATTTCATGTATCACATATAAGAAAGGCATATACATACAATTGTACAAATTATATTTGGTCTTTACCAGGTCTCCTGGCACTGGTAAAAAGCTCTAGCTTTGCAGATTTCTTTGGGGTAAGTATTTTTTTTTTTAAACTACTCTTAAAATGTTTCACTCTCTCCCAGTCTTACTTGAGTAGTTAAAGTTGGTATATATTTATTCACAACATCCCCTGGTGGCAAGTGATTCCCAATCAACTTAACACATATACATACACATTGACACAGCTTGTGTATGACTCTAGCTGCAGTTTTATGGAATGATTTGCCTGTAAGACCTTTTCACCCTTTGGTTTGGATGTTACTTGGCATATTTTTCAGGCAACTTAATGTTTATGGGCAACAGGCTTGATTTTAAACTCTGTTTCTAAAGTGCAGTCAACCAATCTACTTAAACTGTATTGATGAGGCCAAAAAAAATCCAAAACATGCATGTTTACAGCTTGTAGAGTGAGGGTCTTTATTGGCCTGAATGTACACCATAAAGACAAAAAAAAAAATGCATCGGCATTCAAAAGGTTGTGTAGTTGAAACAAACACTGGAATGTCCTTAAGGAGTCATCTGCATACATCCTATGGGCCTTTACTGCAGAAGTTTTAAGGTTTTACACACTGAAAAGTCTACTTTTTCTGGGCCTTTCTTGCAGTTTTAACTGACTGGTTTGTCTGAATCACCTTTTTACCCTTTGGTGTTTAATCATTTATTTAAACTTTGTTGACATGGTTAGTCCTAAAAAGTGACTTCTTTTCAGGGAAGACCAGAGATGGCATTCACACCATGAGAAATTTGTTCAGACACTGGGTACTTCCTCGATTCTTTTTGAGCATGGATGCATTTTGTTGTTGGCTTCCTGCTTCTGTTCCAGATGCAGTGGCAGCTCGGGGAAGCAAGGAGTACCATGGTGGATGAAAGCAATAAGGAGGAGCTGTTTTAACAGGTGAAACAGTTATGAGGATGTAGCGGATGAAAGGAGTGAGCAGGAGTGATTGGAGTTTTTTTTTTTTTTTTTTGTGTGCGAAGGCAGTCGAGCCTTCATGGGACAAAGCTGCAGGCAATTTGGATGTTATGAAGGCAAGTGAGCCTTCAGGAAGGTGTACAGACATATAGAGAGGGGAGAAGTGAATTTTTGTGAATATGTGAAGGTGGTTGAACTTTCACAAGACTCAGAAGTTATTTTTCAGCAACAACTGTTTGAAGATGAAAGTGAGTGCCAGAAAGTATGTATTACTACAACTCTCAAGTAAAGAGGATTGCAGGATGTTTTATTGCAAGACTTCATGATACACGGTGAACCAGAAAGCCAGAAGGCCATTTTTTAGGCAGATATAATGGAGAGAAATCAGGAAAAGTAGAGGAAATGGTGAAGGAGAAGTAGTCATACTCGGATATGGAGAAAGGAGAGAAGAAAAGAAGATGTAATAGATAAAAAAAAAAGAAAGGCATTTTGTTAGAATACGTTGTAGACAAGAAAAAGGACTGGACAAGCAACATAATTCCACCATTGGGTACTTCTCCACAAAAGGAGAGAGCATCCTCTTTGTGACATTATATTTGAATCGGAACAATATATGCAGACGTTTTTGGAACAATACGAGATAAAGAAAAACTGTAATCCATGGAATGTGTGCGTTTTCCAAGCATTTAATAGGGAGATAAAGAAAATATATGTTCAGTTTTGCATGGAAGTTGAAAGAGACACTAAAAGATTAAAGATTCTATGTAAAGGAGTGATGGGCATTACATTCCTAATCCCCAGTCTACAAACCTCTTTCATCATAAATTTTAGTAGAGCTGCATAAAAAATGGAAAATTAAAAAAAAAAAAAAAAAAAAATAGTACACTTTCCAAGCATGATAAATGTAGATGGAAACAAAGGTACAGTAAAATACTGGGGGCAACAAAGAACTTGTTTTTTTTTTTGGAAAAGTGGTTAATGAGTGCAATAAAAGGAAATGTTATATTTGTGGCAAAGTGGGTCATGATGCAAAAAGATGTTAAATGATATGTTTTAAATGTGAAAAAAGCAGGTCATCTATGCATGGGCTGTAAGGAATATATAGAAGAACATACGGAGAAAATTGGTAGAGGACAAGAGATTGAATAAGAAAAACATAAGCAAACTACAAATCCAAATTATCTTCCTCAATTAAGGGCAACCACAAGGCGTTCTTTAGTTATATTCGTAACCTAAAAGGAAAGGCTCAGATTTGTGCCGAACTGGTAGTTAATGATACCACATACACTAAGCCTGTGGACATAGCTAACCTGTTAGCCAACAGGTTCTGTGAAAACTTCACCCCCGGTCCCCGCCACAAGTACCCCATGACATCCCTACCACCTATCCTCTACCTTCCATCTCTAAAGAGCAGGTCATAAACGCCCCAAGTTCAAAAACACAGCACCTATGGGACCTGATAACATCCCAGGTTGCATCCTACATGGGTTCAAACAAGAATCAACACCACCATTGGGTACTCTTTTCAATCATAATCTAAGCTCTGGCTTCATCCCAGCTGAATGGAAAATGGCCACAGTTCTCCCCTTGCACAAAGATGGTGCTTCCACTGACCCCAGGATCTACAGACCTATTAGTCTGGCTAGCCTTATCTGCAAGGCCATGGAACAAATCGTCATGGACCTTATCTAAGATGCAGGTAATCTTAGAACACTTGGCCATACTCCGTTTGGATTTGTCAAAGGGAGATCATGCCTGTTAAATCTGATGGACTTCTTTGAGATGGTCACCAAGGCCCTAGATGAGGGGAAATCTGTGCATACAGCCTACCTAGACTTAGCCAAGGCTTTTGGCACTATCCGCACTCAGGTATCATGGACAAAACTCACCCAGCCAAGGATCAACCCTTATATCATTAGACAGATTGCTAACTGGCTCACTGATAGAACCCATATAGTCAAAATAGGGAAACCACCTCCAACAGCAGACCTGTAACCAGTAGTGTTCCACAGGGATCAGTCTTGGGACTTCTACTGTTTGGAATTTATTTCTTTGAAGTACAAGTTAAAACTAAAGGTATGTGACTGACGTTTGCTGATATCTGCAAACTGGGAGCAGTCATAGAATCTCCAAACGATATCAACATCCTATAAGAGGGTCTTACACAAAAAAATGATTAGTGCCAAAGTCATGGCCTTAAACTTGATGCAAAAAAATGTATTATCCCTTTCGGTAAGTGCAATGTTCCTGCTAACTACCACATCAATAACATCACCTTAACTACGCACTCCGTGGTGAGGGACCTGGGCACACAGGTGGACAGTAACCTTACCTTTGATCACCATCTCTCCACAATGGTAAGAAGGGCATTCTACATTGCTCATCTCATAAGTAAGGGCAGTGCATCCAGGAAAAAAAGTTATAATCTTCTCTGCACTCTTCCCTCATCAGGCCAATAACAGAGTACAACACCCCTTTTGGTATGTACCTTTCCAAGCACATGCAGCAATTGGAGAGACCGCAAAGGTTCCTCACAAAGAATATTCAAGGTCTTCAGCACCTGTCCTGTGTGGATCATCTGAAATCAATGTCACTTTACTTTGTTTCATACAGACTACCCACAGGTGATCTATGCCTTGCATACAAGGCAATTTATGACCCTGCTTTACTGGAAATGCTGCACATCTGCAAGTCAAATGGTACATGGGTTACTTGCTCTAAAGACGATAACCTGGTATGTGACATTAATAGAACCTGCTGGAGGGACAGATTTAACTCCCAGCGGTTACCACACCCTTGGAATGGACTCCCAATTCATGTCAAGCACATCACCTCACTTGCCCTCTTCAAGCACAATCTGGATGATTGGATGGGTAACTGTAAATTCACCCTGGCAGTTCCACCAGTGTCCTTCTTGGAAAGGGACAATTCATGCTGATCACTGAAATAAGGGCAGAACTTGGCTAGGGTTGTAAGGGCCCTAGGGCCATTAGACTAGTAACTTCCTATGAACATGAGGAAGAAACAGAACAAGAAAGAAAAAAAGAGCAGGAACAGATAACGTTACATAACAAGAAGTTAGGAGAAGAATGAATATTAAAAGAAAAAAGGGAAAGAAGGAATATCAGAAATAAGTGAAAAGAATTGGAGAGTAGTGAAGGGAAGGAAAAATTCCACTGGAAAAGGGGGTAAAAGATAGGAAAAGAAAATTCATGTGTTTAGGCATAAAAAAATAAATAAATAAGAAAGGGTAATAAAAAGGAGAAAATAAACAAGAATACAAGAAAAATAAAAAAGGGAGAGCTGAGGATTTTAGCAATAAATGTGAACAGTATAAAAGAATGTAAAAAAAGAAGAATAGGGGTATTAGAATGGTGCACAACACTCGATTTGGACACGATTACATTGGAGGACACAAGAACATTAACAAAAGTGTGATTACAAACAGAAAAATTACGGGGAGGTGAGATCATTTGGAATACAGGGAAAGAAATGTTCAGGTATAGGAATATTATGTAAAAAAAAATATATATATATATATATATATATATATATATATCTATATCTATATCTATATATCTATATCAATAGCAATTTTGGATTTTACCTTTGTAATAAATGGGAATACCAACGATTGTAGATGTGAGATGAAAAGGTCAGGTTTATAGATTTATTTATGCATATGTAACAAAGAGAAGTTATGCTTAAAAATTTAGATTATTTAAGTATGAAAATGGATTTGATATTAGTGGGTGATTTTAATTTTGATCCAAGAAAAAGAAAAAAAAACAGAGTGGTGATGCAAAAATGAAGTTAGAAATGATTTAAGTTATATATTTGGGATAATAAACTGTGGGCATACAGAAGAACCAATTTAAGAAGAGAAATGGATTTTTGTTAATTATGAAAGTTCAAAATTATACAATAAAGAAAAATATACACCGTTTTCAGGTCATCTGGCAATTTGGATAGAGATTCAAGACAGAAATATATATAAAAATATCCAAAGATATTAAGACTAAATAAAAAAGAATTGGCTAAGGAATGTATATATAGAAATGATCGGACAATTGTGGAATGATCATGTAGGTATGAGAGAATTAGACACAAACTGGATGTCACAGTGGATATGTTTCAAAGATCAATATAAAAAATGTTATTTGAAGTGGGAAAGTTTAAAGAGAAAAGAGGCAAAGAAAAAATACAAAAGTAGCAAGTAATTACACATTTACAGACTTAGTAAGGAAAAAAATGTTGATAGTGCGAAAGAAATATAGGAGATGAAGCAAGAGAACATCAAAACGCAATAGTTTAAACAAAGGTACTTTTTACAAGAGAAAAGGTGATACCTCGAGTAATTTAGTAAAAGAAAACAAAAAGGATAATAAGAGAAATGAAAAAGAAGCGAGTGTAAAACGTCAATAAGAAATAATGTAGTAAAAGAATATACAGAAAAATATGTAAAGAAAATAAGATAAAAAAACAAAAGTGTAAAATTAAAAAAACTAGATAAAGAATTAGAAAAAGAAATGACAATGGAAGAAATGAATAACGCATTAAAATTGGTAAATGTTATATTGGCAACAGAACTGGATGGAATAGATCATCATATGTAGAGTCATGCTAAATTGGAAGAAATATTTCATGGAAGTGTTGAATGAATGGTTACAAGAAGGTCTTCGACAAGACGAAATATGTGTTGGAGCTATGAAACTAGAGGCCAATAATACTTCATTTTGATAAGACTTATGAAAATAATAGAAGAGAGATTAAGAAAATATGTGGGAAAAAGTGAAAATGAAGTCAAGAATTACTAATAAGAGAAACCGTAGATGATATAACGAGTAGCAAAACAAAAGTTAAAATCATGGCACGGGACTTGAATAAAGCATTTGACAAGATACAATATGAAATTTTATGGGACATAAAGAAAGAATATAAGTGAGAAGATACTAAAGATTTTTGTTACAGAGTAAGAAAAAAAAAAAAGTAAAACCGGCAGTAAATGGATGGTTAAGCCAAGAAATAGATATAAAGTCTGGTACAAGACAGGGATGTCCAGTGAGTAGCATTTTATTTACATTAGTCATGAATACAGTAGTTAGTAAAAATAAACACTTTATTAAAGATAGTACAATATAGGACTATATAATGCATCAGCATACCAATTAGGTTTTCATATGCAGATGATATAGTGTTAATGACAAAGAATAAAGGAATGGATGGAAAAAGCCATTAAGCAACTCAAATATTTGAGAGCGGTAGGAATGAGTATAGAGACAAAGGTTTAGTAGAAAAAGGTAAAATAGGGAATATTCAGTTTAACATGAAGGAAATAGAAATATTAGGTATAATATTTGGAAATGAGAGTCATAATATAACAATGGGAAAATAATAAAACTATTAATAGATGTATATTTTGGAGAACATACAACTTGTCATACATAAAAAAGAAATTGTATTTAATAAATTCTGAATTACTGGGAAAAACTGCGTACTTAGCAAACATTTTCATGACCCCTACAAAATATGAAAGAATTAAAGGACAATTGTGTTTTCATTTATATGGGGATACAGTTTAAACCCAGTAAAAAGAGGAATATTATACATTAAAGGAGGGTTGGGTTTAATAAAATTCGGTGGTATATGCAGCCACATTAAATCTATACAAACTGCCGAGACAGATGAAAGCGGAAAATGGGTCATTAATAAGAGTGTAGTAAGAAAATATAATTTTTAAAAAAATACTGAAGCAGCCTTACAGCTTTGCTGCTGTCATTTTCAGAACCAAAGCTAGGGGAATCTGGTTATTCAGACCAAGTGGAACATTGGTATTAAGTCACAAATGCCAAACTAGCTCCTGATATTCCAATAATGTCTCCCATTTCCCCCTACGGGGATTAGAATCTACTTTTTCTAATACCCAAAATAAAAATCTACTCTGAGCACACCTAACTGAATGTCTGTAGAGGGCATTTGTTTCTTTTTCCTGACCTTGTACACTCTATTTTTGAGGGCATGTTCCATCTTTCCCACATAATAGGATCATAAGGCCAATAGACTATTAACCACCTAAGGCCTCTAGAAGCCTAGCCATGTTATACCCTTGTTCCCTTATGGACAAAGATATATGGTCTATGTTTGCATTCAAATCTAAGATCAGCACTGGCTGCCCCTCAGAGGGACATAGGTGAAACCCCCAGTGTAAATTAGCAGTTTCCTATCAAGTTGTCTAGGTTACGCTTAAATACAGTCATTGAGGAGCTCTGTTTTAAATGAATTGGAAGCTTGTTCCAGAGGAGTGGCAACCTCTGGGAGCCACCTGTCTCTCCAGCATGTCTTGTTAATATCGGAGGCTAGGTTAAGATCCCCTAGAGCGAGTGAAATTTGTCCCATTGGATTTGTGAATATGCAGCAGCTCCATCAAGGCAAGGTTCGATACTGCTCTGCAGGCTAGGCACAAGTCACCTTTAAGGAGTCTATACAATACTGAGTAAAGTGATACGGCCTTCAATCTGTCCACTTAGTTCATGTGTGTTGTAGGCCCTGAATTTTCTTGGCGAGAAATGTTTACGGTCTCTCCAGTTGCTGCAGACGTCTGATGAGGTGCACACAGAAGGGAGCATTGTACTCATCATTGGTGTTAGGAGAGCCGAATACAGGGGAGTTCTAATCTCCTTAGTTTTAGATGGTATACCCTTGCTTATGAGGCGTGCAATGTAGAAAGCCTTCTTTACTATTGTGGACACCTGATGATCAAAACCAAGGCTGTTATCACCTTGCATTCCTACATCTCTCACCACTGGGTTTGAACTTAGGAGGATATTATTACTGTTGTAATTAGCAGGGGTTTCTCCTTTAATGAAGGAGATAAATTTTATCAAGTCCATGGCTTTGACATCAATCATTTGTCTGTGAAAGTCACTTTGTGGTATGCCGACATATTTTGGGGATTCGATGATTACACCCAGTTTGTAGTCATCACCAAACTTGGTAAGCCATAGGCCATCTATTTTCACCTGGATGTCTGAAAAATAGATACCAAACAGTAGGGGGCTTAGCACATATCCCTGTGGCACACCACTGGTAACAGGTCTGCTAGTAGAGTTGGCATCCTCAATTTTGACTGTATGTGTTCCGTTTCTGAGCCAGTCGGCAACCCATCTAGTGACATGAGGGTTAATCCTCAGATTGGCGAGTTTCTCAAGGATGCCTGAGTGAGGGGTTTTGTCAAAGGCATTGGCTACATCAAGACTGGCAGTGTGAACTGTTTTGCCTTCACCCAGGGCCCTTGTGACATTCTTGAAGTTCACCAGGTTTAGCAGGCAAGATCTGCCCTTAACGAAGCCAAACTGGGTTGGGTCAAGAGTCTGAAGGTCACCTATATCCTTGTTGATAAGATACATGAGGATTCTCGCCATGGCCTTGCATACAAGCCTGGTTAGGTTTATGGACCTATAATTCCCGGGTTCGGCTTAGAGACTCCCTTTGTGCAAGGGGATTATGGTTGCTGCTTTCCACTCAGCTGGAACAAAGCAAGTGCTTAGACGGAGATTGAAGAGCTTGCTCAGTGGTTCAGCTAACAAGAAGTTATGTACTCACCATAACGTTCGAAGTATGTAGTCCATCTTGCCTCACATTCTTACCCGTGGGTTCAGAGCCGAATGTCTGCTCCGACTCGGCTATACTTTTTTAGCTCAAAGTCTTTCTACTGGCTGAGCCAAGATGGAATCCCATACTGCACTGCTCTCTATCCCCAGATCTAGTTTGCTGCGAGCACCATCACTCACTCATTCTCCATGCATAACACCACCTAAGGAAAGGAAGAACAAACCAAGAATGAAGGGAGCTCTGAACCAGACCTAAACTCCAGATCCTCCAGGATGGGGGAAGGAGGGGGGGGTAAGTAAGAATGTGAGGCGAGATGGACTACATACATCAAACGTTATGGTGAGTAAATAACTTCTTGATGTTATGTAGTCCAATCTCGCCTACATTCTTACCCGTGGGACAGCGTCCCTAGCACCTAAATTCTGGGAGGCTCAGTGGAAAATACTCCTGAGGACTGTGGAACCAAAGGAAGACCTGCCCCTAGATACCACAGCTAACTTGTAATGAGTAACAAAGGTGTGAGGAGATGCCCAAGTAGACGCAGCACAAATATCATCCATAGACAATGTGGCCTGAAAAGCTGTAGATGTAGATACAGACAGAGTAGAGTGAGCCTTCACCCGGAACGGTAAAACCAAAGGAAGACCTGCCCCTAGATACCACAGCTAACTTGTAATGAGTAACAAAGGTGTGAGGAGATGCCCAAGTAGACGCAGCACAAATATCATCCATAGACAATGTGGCCTGAAAAGCTGTAGATGTAGATACAGACAGAGTAGAGTGAGCCTTCACCCGGAACGGTAAATCTTTTACCCCTGAGGAATAAATGAAAGAAATACAACTGGAAATCCACCTGGACAACGTGACTTTGGAAACAGGAGACCCAATTCTGTTTTCTGAAAATGAAACAAACAACTGATCAGATTTTCTGAGGTCTTTCGTTGTGTGCAAATAAAAACGTAATTGTCTGTGCACATCCAATTGATGAAATTTTAATTCTGCCTTGTTTGAGAACTGGGGAAAAAACACTGGCAATTCAATACATTGGTTAAGGTTACTGACTGACGCCACTTTGGGAAGAAAGGAGGGGTTCGGTCTGAGAGAAACCCTGACCTTATGAAAAATCAAATAAGGGGGTTTGACTGATAAAGCTTGAAGCTCCAAAATGCGTCTGGCTGACGCGATGGCTACTAAAAAGACAGTCTTCCAAGTTATGAATTTTAAATCGCAAGTGGCTGCAGGCTCAAAGGGGGGTGAAGTAAGACCCTGTAGAACAAAGTTTAAGTCTCAAGGCATAACAGGTTCCGATACCGGAGGACGAAGTAAAGTGCCATTCAGGAAAGCCTTACAGAGTCTATGTGCCATCAGGCTAGGCTCGTCGGCAACATGAAAGGTAGAAATCTCCGCCAATTGGACTTTAATGGTTGCGGCCACTGAACCCTGGTTAAACAGCATAGACAAGAACTCCAATACAGACAAAATTGGAGTGGTGTAAGGTTCAATCTTTTTGCCATGCGCCCAGATTAAAAAGTTTTTCCATTTGCTGTAATAAATCTTCCTGGTAGAGGGCTTATGAGAGGAATATAAAATATGAACCACCTCCGGCGAAAATTGATGAAGCCTAACTAATGACGGAAGTGGAGTAGCCAGGCTGTCAACCAGAAGGTCCGAAGAGAGGGATGGAACTGCCCTGACATGTGTGTGTCAGTAAGTCTGGTTGTGGGTCCAGAATCCAAGGAGCGTCCATGAGATAGGGATGGAGAAAGGGGAACCATATTTGACGAGGCCAGTGTGGGGCAATCAGAATCATTTTGCTTCCCCAAGGATTGCGCTTTCTGAATAACCTTTGACAGCAAGGGGACAGGAGGGAAGGCATATTGTAGACCGGAGGGCCAATCGTGGACTAGAGCGTTCCTGGGTGACTCCCCCTGAGGGGGGATCAACGTGAAGTAGCTGCTGCATTTGGCATTGAGGGAGCTGGCAAAAAGGTCGCAGCAAGGCTGACACTACCTGCGGAAGATCTGTTTCGCAACTTGACAGTTCAGGGACCACTCGTAAGGCATCAGAATACCTCTGCTCAGCCTGTCTGCGATCACAATGGACTTCCCTGGAATGTGCGGTGCCACCAGAAAACGTTGGGAAGACACTGCCCACTGCCACACTCGCATGGCCTCTCTGCAACGGGGATAAGACTTGGTTCCTCCTTGCTTGTTCAGATACCACACCACTGACATATTGTCGGAGTGGATTGCAATAGTCCCGAGAGGAAGAAAACTCTGAAGTGCTTGCAACGCTAGTAGCACAGCTCTCATCTCCACAACATTGATATGCAGATGCATCTCATGCTCTTGCCACATGCCTTGGACTGTCCTGCCTAGATAATGCCCCACCCCATCTGGGAGGCATCCATGGTCACCGTGGTAACCGGGGGCGCAGGAACTAAGGGCTTTCCCGCATTCAGGTTGTCGGTGCGAAGCCACCAACTGAGATCCTGTTTGCACCGGTCTGAGTAGAATAGGGTGAGAAAGTGGAAGACGTTGGAGAGACCACTGGGCAAAGAGTAGCCACTGAAGGAGCCTCATATGTAACCTTGCCAGAGGGACTAACAATCATAGCAGCCATTGTCCTCAACAGTTGCAGGACCCATCTTGCCTTCGCTCTTCTCAGAGGGGGCAAGGCATAAACCCGTCGTTGTAGGACTCAGATTCTTTCCTGTGGTAGAAACGCCCACAGGAGGACGGTGTCTAGTTCGGCGCCTATTAAAGTGACATGCTGCAAGGGCAACAAGGCAGATTTTTCCCAGTTCAATGTGATGCCCATCTGTTGACACAGGTTGATAGTAGCGTCCCTGTTCTGAAGTAGTAGATGCCTGGTGGTTGCAGTAAGGAACCAGTCGTCCAGATACGGAAACACTTGGAATCCCTGACATCTCAACTGAGCAGTCACCACCGCCATGCATTTAGTAAACACCCTGGGGGCTGTGGCGAGACCAAAGGGCAGGGCTCGAAACTGAAAATGACTGGCTACCAGCCGGAAGCCAAGTGACTTCTGGATGCCCTGTCCATCTTTATGTGGTTGTAAGCATCCCTGAGGTCGATGGAGCACATCCACACTTCTTTTCCCAACAATGGGAGAATAGACTGCAATGTGACCATTTGGAACTTGGACTTTTGCACATGGGTGCTCAATTGACTGAGATCCAATATGGGTCTCAGGTCCCCTGTCATTTTCAGCACCAAAAAGAATCTGGAGCAAGTCCCTAATCCGAGCTGGTCTGAGGGGACATGTTAGATGGCTCATTTTTCTAGCAGCTTTGAAACTTCTGAAGCTGCGTAATCCCTTTGACTGGGTGGAACATCCGGGATTTTCTTGATTGGAGGGGGATTTGACGAGAAGGGGATGACATATCCTCCAGAAATTATTCATAGAACCCATTGGTCCTGGGTGATGTCTTGCCAGGCCTCCGGGTATAATGAGATTAGACTCCCGACTGGCTCCGGAAACGCACAGTCAGGCCTCCCATCAGGAGCGGCGGTAGGGAGAACCACAAAAGGTGCCTCTACGGACCCTGGTAATTACCGCCCCATAAGCTTAACAAGTCTAGTCTGCAAAGCTATGGAGAGGATCATAATGGAGCTCATAAACAAAGATATAGGGGACTTGCAGACATTGGACCCGACCCAGTTTGGCTTCGTCAAGGGAAGATCATGCCTTTTGAACTTGGTCGACTTCTTTGAAACAGTCACCAAGGCCATTGATGAGGGAAAGGCAGTCCATACAGCCTACCTTGACCTTGCAAAGGCTTTCGACACAATACCCCACTCGGGTATTGTAGAAAAACTTACCAGATTAAATGTAAACCCATATGTCACAAGATGGGTTGCAAACTGGCTTAAGGACAGAACCCACAGGGTTAGAGTTGCTGGCGCTATGTCAGACTCCAAGCCAGTCACAAGTGGTGTCCCACAGGGCTCGGTCCTTGGCCCCCTATTGTTCGGCATCTACTTCTCAGAAGTACAGGACAACATGGGAGGACTTTGGCTGACAAAGTTTGCAGACGACTGCAAACTGGGCGCCATAGTGGAAAGTGCATCGGACACGGATATCCTTCAGAAGGGACTCACTGAAACAGATAGCTGGTGCCAGAGCCATGGCCTGAAGTTAAACGCCAAAAAATGTATAGTCATACCTTTCGGGAAAAACAAGGTAACCCCAAGCTACCATATAGGTGGCAATCCACTAAGCACAGAAGAGGTTATCAGGGACCTGGGGACCCAGGTTGACAGTGGCCTTTCTTTTGACACTCACGTTGCTAAAGTTGTTAGAAAGACCTTCTACATTGCCCACCTGATCATGAAGGGATTCACATCCAGATCTAGTGAGGTCATTGTTCCCCTGTACTCTTCACTTATCAGACCAATGATAGAGTACAATGCCCCATTCGGGACGTATCTCACCCGACATCTGCAGCAATTGGAGAGACCCCAAAAGTTCCTCACCAAAAGGATAAAGGGACTCCAAAATCTGTCATATGCTGCCAGATTGAAGAAACTCCAGCTCTATTCAGTCGCATAACGTCTGCTCAGAGGTGACATGTGCCTGACATACAAGGCCATGTCCAACCCGGAATTAATGGACATGCTCCACCTCAAAAAATCCAAATCCATTAAAACCACTAGAGCAAGCGACTTAAACCTTAGCACGGATATAAATAGGACGTGCTGGAGGGATAGATTTATCACTCAGAAACTCCCTATGCTGTGGAATAAAATCCCGGTCCATGTGAGGCAGAGCACCTCGCTGGCTCTGTTCAAGAGAAATCTTGACCTGTGGATGGGAGATCGTAGGTTTACCCCAGGAATCATCTCTTGTGTCACTGCTGGACAGAGGCACAACAAACTAATGGGCACAGTATTTTTTCATATAAGGGGTGGCGTAAGCCACAAAAATTTGGGCTAGGCTTCTAAATGCCTTCGGGCAGATAGCCTAGTATAAACCTATGAACCTATGAATCTCGGTCTCCTGAGTTGTGGGGGCCTCCTCTGCCCCTAGGGCGGCGTCTCCCTGAACAACCACCCCCTCCCCAGCCTCTGGAGGGGGGCTCACCTTGTGCACCGGGAAAAAACCTTGGATTTCTTGACCCACATTTTGCCACCCCTCTGGGCCTTGGGATAAGGCCTAGAGGGAAGGGAAAAACAGACTCCTACCGCAGACAGAGTTTTTCCCTCCTGCTCGCACCTAGTGAGAGTGTCTTTCACCTTGGTTCCGAACAAAGAGGAACCATCAAAAGGGGCGCTGGTGAAAGAAGACTTGAAGGCCTCCTGGAAATGACAAAGGCGCATCCAGGCCTGCCTCCTAAGAGCAACTCCTGAACTTGCTGCCCTACTCGCTCCCTCGGCTGCATAGGAGATTAGCCTCATGGAGGAGTTTGCAATGGAATTGAGGGTAGACATCTGAGCGCTGACCATCTGGGCCACCGCCTCAGAAATGTTACCCGTGAGAGCATCTCCATGCTCCTTGAGGAGATCTCTCTGGAGCCATGTAAAGTGTCATAAGTAATTCAGGGACCACAATGTAAAGGTTGCTGAAGAAAATGTACGCTTCCCATACTGGTCCATGGTCCTAGACTCCTTGTTAGGGGAATGGATGGTGGAAAGTCTCAGCTAATTCCTTCTGGGTGGCAGCTGCCACCACCATGGCATCCACAGAGACTCCCTTGGACAGAAATTCCTTATCAGGAGGAGCAGACAAAAATTTATTGGATCTCCTGGGGACTGGTTCCAGAGTCAGGGGTTTCCCACATCCTTCGACAAACCAAATCCAGAAGCTCAAAGGGTGGAGATACCCAGGAGGCAGAGGGCTAAGCACCAAAGGCCTTCAGAAGACAGACTCCTCGGAGGGGGGCTTTGGATGACCAGTCACCGCTTTGTTTCAAAATCTCTAGGATGTCAGAGAAAGAAACATCCTCAGAGGATGACTTAGGGGACCCCTCCGATTCCTTGAGGTCGGTGTCTGATGTGAGAGACTCATCCTGGGAATCTAATGTGCTTCCTTTTGCACGTCTTCTTTCTGGGTGGGTCCTCAGGCAAAGGACACTCAGAAATGTGGGGACCACTCGTGGGGGTACCCTGAGGCCTTGGGGCTCCGCTGTCTAGAGATAGATGGCGATCAAAGACCTGCACTGGTGTAGTAGGGGACAGAATGACCGACCCACATGATGCCGCTGACGACCTGGCCAGCACGCTCCACATGGCCTCGAAGGCTGGTCCTCCTGAGTCCAAAGAACGACCAGCCTCCGAAGCCAAGACAGGAGTCAGAATTCCCCGCGCTGAAGCACCGAGAGGGAGACTAGAAGCAGAGAGGTGTCCCGAAGCCTCTCTCTCGGGTCTGACTGAAGAATCCTGAGTCCTGAACCCCCATGGATGGCACTGACTGGGTCGGAGCTGACGTCGGCACCAATAAGCCAGGAGGGGCTGTTAGAACCAACCTAGAGACATCACACGGAGCCGAGCACTCCGGCTCCGAAAGCTGAGATGTGCTCGGAGGAGGAAGTATCGAAACAGGTTGAGGGACCGGCTCCGGAGCCGACTGGGTTGGAGCAGAGAACAATTTTGCCAGAACTGGCGACTGAAGGAGTCTATGCACCACTCTATCGACGTCCACATCTGATAAGGTCCTGGAAGATTTGGACGATGGAGAAGGAGACTGAGACCTCCTCTCTGAAGGGGACCTGCGAGGAGGGGATACTGGCCTAATGCTAGGTGATCGGCTCCGAACAGGTTCCATAACAACTGACACTTCCCGCAGCCCTGAGGACAATGGAGCTGAGGAGGTCGAAGCAGACCTTTGCTATTTTCTCCGGTGGCTCCGAGGAGACTGATGGAGCTGGAGATCTCTTTTTTGTTTTAGAGGATTTTGCCTTAGAGCTGGAAGCACTCTCCAGACCTTCCCCGAAGGAGGGTTTCAGAAGTCCCTTCAAAATCAATTTATTCTTCCTTTCCTGAAGAACTCGCAGACTAAAGGCATGACAGAAAAGTACAGTTTTGTACCTACCATAAATGTAGATGTTCGAGGATCCCCATTGCTGCAGTCCTTACCATTGGGTAGTCCGCTTGTCCAGTCGGCCCGAATACCAGAGTATATGGCTGACGTCGGTCAGGGCGCATTAGACTGACGTCAGTACGTCAGGGTACTAATGCGCATGACCGACGTCATATCCTCAGTCTTTTCTTGCCCCAGATGTCAGAAGACCCTAAAAAGACAAGGCCCAAAATACCTGCACCAAAAATATGTACAATACATACAAGAATATATACAAAAATATCAGCATGTAACCTCACCTACACAACCACCCCTAAACACAGAGGGGAAGGAGGGAGGGTAAATTGGACTGCAGCAATGGGGATCCTCGAACATCTACATTTATGGTAGGTACAAAACTGTACTATGTTCTTCGTTCCCCATTGCTGCAGTCCTTACCATTGGGTAGAATCCCAAAGCAGAGGTAAGGGAGGCTGGCAAATCATAGAGAAGCAGGAGCTGACAACATGCCTTGCAAAACAGCTGTGGCAAAACCAGCCCTAGACTTAGAGTAGATAGGAAGGTGATAATGCTTAGAGAAAGTATGCACTGAACTCCAAGTAGCTGCTTCCAAAATATCCTTAGTTGCCACCCCCCTTAGAAATGCTGTTGAAGTGGCAGTAGCTCTAGTGGAATGCGCCTAATCCCAGCTGGAATCTCCTTGCCATGATGGGAATAACAAAATGCAATGCAAAAGCCAATCCACCTAGAAATAGTTTGTTTTGACACAGGCTTGCCCTGAACTCAAAGCAAAAGAAACAAACAACTGCTGAGACTGCCTAAAATCCTTAGT
The DNA here is from genome assembly GCF_019279795.1 of Protopterus annectens. Lineage (NCBI taxonomy): Eukaryota > Metazoa > Chordata > Ceratodontiformes > Protopteridae > Protopterus > Protopterus annectens. The sequence continues at coordinate 802,480,440 of NC_056747.1, read as the reverse complement.
CCTGCTTAAATAATAACGCAATTGCCTGTGTACATCTAAAGTGTGCAAAATCTTTTCCCCTTTATTTTGGGGTCTGCATAAAAAGTAGGCAAATGAATAGTTTGGTTTAAAGCCACACTAGAAACCACCTTAGGCATAAAGGAAGGATTAGTACGTAATGATACCCTATCCTTATGGAAAATCAAAAGGGCTCTACTGCCATAAGGGCCTGCAACTCAGACACCCTTCTTGCAGAAGTAATAGCCAACAGAAAAGCAGTCTTCCATGACAAGTATTTCAATTCAGCAGTAGCCAGAGGCTCAAAAGGTTGTAGAGTAAGTTTTTCCAACACAAAATTGAGGTCCCAAGCAGGAGTAGGAGCTCTACGTGGGGTCTTATATTCTTTGCCCCTCTAAGAAACTGCTTGAACAAAGGATGCAAAACAATGGTGGGTCACAATCATAGTGAGCTGAAATTGCTGCAGCATGAATCTTAATGGAAGAGAAGGACAAACCTTTGTCCAATAACTCAGTAAGATATTGAAGAGCCACACTCAAATTAGGCTCAGAAATCTCCAAATTCTTTGCTGTACTCCAAAATAAAAATCTCTTCCATTTTTCTCGTACACTTTCCTTGTACTAGGTCTTCTAGCTTCCATAATCACATTTAAAACTTGTTGAGGAAGTTGAGACCTGCTGTGTTTCAACACAGAATATGCCAGGCTGTTAGATGAAGAGAGTGAAGCTTGACATTGAGCAGATGACCGTCCTTCTGAGATAACAGATGAGGAATCAGAGGTAAAGGCCATGGAGGCTTCCTTACCAGACTCCGTAGTAGTGGGTACCAGTGTTGCCGAGGCCAATCTGGAGCTATCAAAATCATCCTTGGCCTGTCTTGTCTGACCTTTAATAGTACCTTTGGAAGAAGAGGCAGAGGAGGAAAGGCATACACATGAAGGTTTTTCCAACTGAAAGACAGAGCATCCACTTTCCAAGCTGTGTGATGAAACCCCTTTGTGCAATACTGTGGCAGCCGGTGGTTTAGTGGAGAAGCGAACAGATCTATGTCTGGAGTTCCCCATGACACTGTCAATTTTTGAAATACATGAAGATCCAGTTTCCACTGTGGGGATCCATGATTTGTCTGCTTAACACATCTGCTAAGGAGTTCTGTGCTCCGGCAGAAACCTTGCCTGAAGAGTTAGTTGCAAGCTTAGCGCAGTCTCCCATAAAATCATTGCTTGCCTGCATAGAGGATAAGAATGTGTTCCCCGTTGCTTGTTGATGTACCACATGACAGTTGTGTTGTCTGTTAGAATCAACACCTGCCCTGGAAGAAGTAACTCCTTGAAAGCCATTAATGCAAACTGGACTGCTAACATCTCCTTCATGTTGATATGTAGATGCTGTAGTCTGGCAGGCCACTTGTCTTGTATCCACTTTCCATTTAGATGAGCTCCCCAAGCAATGTCCGAGGCATCTGTCGTTAAAATCTGACTCGCCTCTGGCCGGGTCACAGAGAGTCCCTTGTTTAGGTGACATTCCTGAGCCCACCACAACAATTCTTTTTGACGGCAAGGTATTATTTGAATGACAGTGTCCAAATCCTGGCCGTGCTGTGTCCATACATTATGAGATACCATTGTAGCTTCCTCATATGCAGTTTGGCATTGGGAAGCACCAGAATACAAGATGCCATGAACCCTAATGCTTGAAGGACTGTCCTTGCAGTCAGCACGGACTGAGGAGATAGTTGATGGAAGTAAAGTGATAGACTCTTTTGTTTGTCCGGGGTTAAAAAGGCCATCTGGGCTGCTGTATTCAGTCTCACACCCAGAAAGCACATGTCTTGAGAGGGTACTAGACTGGACTTTATTTCGTTCACAGAATACCCTAGGCATCTTAGCACTGCTATAACATATTCCAGATGCTGTAGAAGGTCTTCCTTTTCTTGAGCCAGAATCAGGCAGTCGTCCAAGTAAGGATAGATTTGAATTCCTTGTAGCCTGAAGTAAGCTATCACTGGAGCCAGAACCTTTGTGAATACTCTGGGCGCAGTAGATAAGCCAAAGGGCAATGCAGAGAACTGATAATGAGAATTTCCAGCTCGAAACCGCAGATACTTCCTGCAACTTAGCCTTATAGGCACAGGAAGGTAAGCTTCCTTGAGATCTAAAGTTACCATCCAGTGATCTTTGCCCAGCAGAGGTAAAAGCTGTTGTAACCGTGGTGAATGATATCCAACACCCATCTGTCTTGAGTAATTAAATCCCAATTTCCTTTGAAAAGAGACAGTCTTCCTCCCAAAGGAGCTACCAGACGAGAATCTACTGGTAGCTGAAAAGGCAGGTCATTGGGTCTGTTTACGAAAGGACTGACCCCTGCCCTCACCAGAAGTCTGAGCAGGTGAACTCCCTGTTCTAGGCCTAAAAGAACCTTGAGCTCTGCCCCTACCACGTCTAGACCTACCCCTAGACTGGGAATCATAAGCAGGATATGTCCACCCCTTAGCAGGCCAATTTCTACTAAACTTCGGTGGCTGCACCTGCAAAAAATCTAACAGTTTGCATAGACTTAGCTTTGTCCTCCATTTTCTTTAAAACTGCTTCCACAGGCGAACCAAACAACACATCAGACTGTAAAGGAGCATCCAAAATCCTAGTCTTAACATGCTCAGCTAAATTCTGATCCCTCAACCAGGCATGCCTGCGAAGAACAGAACTAGTGGCAGCCACCCTCGAGGAGGCCTGTACAGCATCAAAACCACATTGCAAAGAATGCTTACCCACTTGTTCAGACACATGAACCAAATCCAGCAACTCTTTACACTCAATACCTTCCGCCAAAGCATCCACCTTAGATTTCAATTGTGAAAGGAGATAATTTTGATATTTTAGCATGTGAAACTGACAATTCAACGCCTCATGGCTAGAGTGGAAGAAGTATACACTTTCTTTCCCCACCTATCCAAAGCCCTTGCCTCTTTATCAGTGGGAACAGGATTTTTAACCACAGAGGCCTTAACACCTTTAGGCCCCTGAGAAACAGTTTCTGGGTCCGCCCTAGGACTCTTAAACAAATACTTATGAGCTTCAGGCACCCTATAGTACCTATCAGGTTTAACAGGAGCAGGAGGCAAAGAGTCAGGGTTCAGGAAGCCTCTGCAAAACATCTTCCACCACATTCAACACAGGAGGTATAGCTAAGGGCCTATGCTGGGGTAAAAACAAGAATTCCCTAAGCCTTTTCCTGGAATCAGAGTAATCCTGGCCTTCCCATTTAAAGTGCTCCCTCATGGAATGCAGAGTCTCTGAAAAGAGAAATCCTCAGGAGGAGAAGCTGTAGGAGTGGAATCATCCACATCAGAATCAGAATAAGGAGGATACTCCTGCAAATCTTCCCAGAAGACTCAGAAGCCTCTGAACACTGTTCAAAACTATCAAACTCGGTTCCACCCTGGGCCTCTTATCAGGAGGGGGCATAGAACCTCTAATCATAGTAATCAAATCTTCTGCCATTTTAAGCATATGTTTCTTAGGTACAGAACCCGAAATGCTAGGAGAAGCCCCACTGAAGCTGAACTTGGCCTACCTCTCAAAGAAGTTTTGGCAACAGAAGGAGAGGCTCTAACAACCTTGGGAAGAGAGGGAAGAACAGTTACCTGAGAAGCCCCCTCAGCCTGGCCTACCTCCTGAGAAGGCACATCCTGTAACAGTAAAGTTTCAGCCTGAGACTCCATAGAAACTCCTGGCAAAACCTCTGGCTCCACTGAGCCTTCTAAAGAACCGACGTCCGGGACTGCCGGTTCATCAACCCTAGGCTTCGCTGTTTTGTCCTTGCGCTTCTTGGACGAAGCGGGCGGAGCATCCGACGGCATTTTATAATTGCAACGCTTCCCAAACACTAACCTGGCACAGTCTAACCTCCTCTTAATAGTGCGTTTGTTAAACCTAGCACAAGAGCGGCATCCAACAACGTCGTGCTCAGGCCCTAAACAAGGTATACACAAGGTATGGTAATCCCTATGAGGTATCTGTTTCCCCACAAGAAATACAGTTATTCACTTTTTCTGACATCCGGTTAAATACTGAGGCAAGAAAAAACCAAAATGTTCCCCAACGGGGTACTTAGCCAACTCTGATTCGGTCTGAAACTCCGGTTTCGGAAATATTTCAGAACGCCAACCTGCACTCGCAAAACTGCTTCTGCATCGGACCATGCGGCAAAAAAGACTGAGGATATGACGTCGGTCATGCGCATTAGTACCCTGACGTACTGACGTCAGTCTAATGCGCCCTGACCGACGTCAGCCATATACTCTGGTATTCGGGCCGACTGGACAAGCGGACTACCCAATGGTAAGGACTGCAGCAATGGGGAACGAAGAACATCTGCACGACTCCTGGAGATGAATCGCTCCCAGACAATACACACTGACAGAGTATGTCCATCGGTAACGGACATTTTATAAATGCACCTAGAGCATTTCTTGAAGCCCGAGGGCTTGTGCTCCTTAGTATCTTTGGACATAGTTAACCAACAATTAACCACTGAAAAAATGGACCAACGGTCAAACAGTCAGAAGGCGGGAAAAAGCCTACAACAAACAGAATACCACAAGATCTCCAAGTTAAACGATCCTTAGACACAAACACAAGAGGGGAAGGACTAATACCTCTAATTTAAACGGTTTTAGTCCCGGTAAACTTTTATAACACAAGGAAAGCAAGGGGACAGACTAGGTCCTCTAACTGAAACGGACCTAGCCCGTTGGAAACAGCTAGTGGGATACCACAAAAAAAATGATCAAAAACACAACTTCTCCACAAGACAGACAAGAACACACACAATAGCTATTAAAATAGCTTTTTTTGCAAAGATAAAGAAGAAAAAGGGTACTTAGCCACAGCCAAGAGCGAGACCACATCCGAGCTACACGAGCGGCAAATGAGATCTGGGGATAGACAGCAGTGCAGCATGGGATACCATCTTAGCCCAGCCAATAGAAAGACTTTGAGCTAAAAAAGTATGGCAGAGTTGGAGCTGACATTCGGCTCCGAACCCACGGGTAAGAATGTAGAAGAGATTGGACTACATAACATCCCCTGTTTTAGACCATTTAATAAGCAGCCTTGGATGTTGTCCGGTCCCATACAGGCCGTGTTTTATGCCTTGGAGAATGTGACTATGACCTGTTCTCTGAAGACACTAGGCAGGACTGGTGACAGGTATGTTATGGGGTATGACTGATGGGACAGATGGGTGAAGTTTTCACCAAACCTGTCTGCTAGCATGTTGGTGATGCTCTCGGGTTCAGTATAAGTGGTACCATCCACAGCTAGTTCAGCACAAAGCTGGGCCTCCCTTTTAAATTTTGGATGTAGCTAAAGAAAGCTTTGTGATTTCCCTGAACTAGGGATGCTAATTTAGTTTCATAATTAACTAGAAAGGTGCTTGGTGTGACATCTGGACAGAGGAAGAAGGACAAGGAGAACTGGTGGTGGAATGAGGAAGTACAGGAGAGTATACGGAGAAAGAGGTTGGCGAAGAAGAGGTGGGATTGTCAGACAGATGAAGAAAGGAGACAGGAGTAGAAGGAGATGAGGTGCATGGTAAAGAGAGGTGGCAAAGGCTAAGAATAAGGTATATAGAGTTGTATGAAAGGTTGGACACTAAGGAGGGAGAAAAGGACCTGTACCGATTGGCTAGACAGAGGGACTGAGCTAGGAAAGATGTGCAGCAGGTAAGGGTGATATAGGATAATGAGGGAAATGCACTCACTAGTGAGGAGAATGTGTTTAACAAATGGAAAGAGTACTTTGAGGGGCTGATGAGAGGGGGAGAGGGAGAGAGATGGATGATGTGGGGATAGTGAATCAAGAAGTGCAATGGATTAGCAAGGCAGAAGTAAGGATAGCTATGAAGAGGATGAAAAATGGAAAGGCAGTTGGTCCAGATGACATACCTGTGGAAGCTTGGGGGTGTTTAGGAGAAATGGCAGTGGAATTTTTAACCAGATTGTTTAATGAAATCTTGGAAAGTGAGAGGATGCCTGACAAGTGGAGAAAAAAAAAAGTGTTTTGGTACCGATTTTAAGAATAAGGGTGATGTGCAGAGCTGTAGTAACTACAGAGGAATAAAACTGATCAGTCACAGCATGAAATTATGGGAAAGAGCAATGGAAGGAAGGTAATGATTGCTGATCAGCAGTATGGTTTCATGATAGAAAAGAGCACTACAGATGTGATGTTTGCTCTGAGAGTGTTGATGGAGAAGTACAGAGAAGGTCAGAAGGAGTTGCATTGTGTCTTTGTGGATTTAGAGAAAGCATATGACAGGGTGCCTAGAGGGGAGTTGTGATACTGTATGAGGAAGTCGGAAGTGGTATTGAAGTATGTAAAAGTGGTACAGGATATGTACAAGGGTAGTGTGATAGCGGTGATATCTGAAGTGGGAGTGACAGATGCGTTTAAGGTAGGATTACATCAAGGATCAGCTCTGAGCCCTTTCTTATTTGCACTGGTGATGGACAGGTTGACAAATGAGCTCAGACAGGAGTCCCCGTGGACTATGATGTTTGCGGATGACATTGTGATATGTAGATTCAGTAGGGAACAGGTTGAAGAGACCCTGGAGAGGTGGAGATATGCTCTAGAGGAGAGGAATGAAAGTCAGCCGGACCAAGACAGAATATGTGTGTGCGAATGAAAGGGAGGAAAGAGGAATGTTGAGGATGTGAATGAAAGGGAGGATAGAGGAATGGTGAGGATGCAGGGAGTAGAGTTGGCGAAGGTGGAAGAGTTTAAATACTTGGGATCAACAGTTCAAAGTAATGGCGAGTGTGAAGAAGAGAGAGTACAGGCAGGGTGGAGAAGAGTGTCAGGAGTGATTTGCGACAGACTAGTACCAGTAAGAGTGAAAGGGAAGGTCTACAAAAGGGTAGTGAGACCAGCTATGTTATATGGGTTGGAGACGGTGGCATTGACAAAAAGGCAGGAGTCAGAGCTGGATGTGGCAGAGTTAAACATGTTAAGATTTGCACTGGGTGTGATGAGGGTAGACAGGATTAGGAATAAGTATATTAGAGGGCGAGCCCAGGTTGGACAGTCTGGAGACAAAGCCAGAGAGGCGAGATTGATTGGTTTGGACAAGTGCTGAGGAGGGATGTTGGGTATATTGGGAAAAGGAAGCTAAGGATGAAGTTGTCAGATAAGAGGAAAAGAAGGCCTAAGATAAGGTTTATGGATGTGGTTAGAGAGGACATGCAGGTGGTTGGTGCGACAGAGCAAGATGCAGAGGACAGAAGGAGAAGAACAAGGAGTCTAATCTGCATTTTTTATGCTTTGGAGGGAGTTCTTCCTATGCTCGGACCATTCTCTCTTGTTTGACAGCAGTTTCTCTCTCTTACTATATAAATAGTTGTGTAACATCTTACCATAACCATAGATGTCCTTCTCTACCATTTTGCAGTAAACTAACATGAGGGATTCCCTGTCTATGTGATCTGAATGTCCAGCCAGTATACCAAAGACAAAACTACTGCAAGGTATGTGGAACACTGCAAATAGGATAGCAGCCAGCATAGGCCATAAAGTGATGTCTGCACGTACCATCCTCAGAACTGAATGCCCCAGTCAGAACATCAGCCCAAGGATAACAAGTAAAAACAAAATATCATCCTAAGAAAGGCATGTATCAAGGGGGAAGGAGGGTGGAACAGAATGCTGCAACATGGAAGAGAAGGACATCTATTGTTATGGTCAGATTTTACATAACTATTCTATGGCCTACTTCCATGTTGCAGAACTCATAACATGAGGGAGAGTACCAAAGCTCATGAAAGGGAAAGGGAGGTTGGAGCAGAAGTCTCCATGAAACCATGCAGGATTACCCTGACAAAGCCTGCTCTGGATCTGGAGATAGTATCCAGCTTGTAATGTTTCTTGAAGGTATGGACAGAGGACCATGTAGCTGCTTCCAGAATAAAGGCAGGGTCCAGACCTTAGGAGAAGGTCTTGGAGGAAACTACGGCCCTAGTGGAATGAGCTTTTATTAAGAAAGAGAGAGAGTCTTTCCATGGAACACACAGCAGAAGGAAAAGGCCTTAGAGATCCAAGGGGAAATAGTTTGTTTAGAAACATGTTTTCCTGGTGCCCTGGGATGAAAGGAGACAAACAGCTGCTCTGACTTCCTAATGGACCTGGTCTTGTCTAGGTAAAATCTGAGTTGTCTATGTACATCCAGGGTATACAGCACCCTTTCACTAGAATTTTGAAGGAAAGGAAATAAGGTAAGCAGATGAATAGATTAAGGGACAAATCGTTAACCACTTCAGGCATGAAGGAGGGGTTATTATAGAGTGAAACCCTATCCTTGAGGAACATGAGAAAAGGTTGGGAAGCCATTAAGGCTTGAAGTTCAGAAACTATTCTAAAAGAGAATGGCTACCAGCAAAATAGTCTTCCATGTGCAAAACTTCAAAGAACCTGAGACTGCAGGGTCAAAAGGAGCCTGAGTAAGCTTTTCCAGTACAAAATTCAAATCCCAGGGAAGAGGAACAGGTTTCCTGGGAGGACTGATGTGAAGAACACCTTTAAGAAAGAGCTTAACCTCTAGCCTAGAAGCTAAAAAAGAGGAGATACAGGCAGACACGCAGAAATGGCAGATAAGTGGGCTTTAACAGAAGAGTAAGCCAATCTGGCCTTAAGTAGCTCACACATAAGAAAGAACTAGGGAATGTCCACTGAAAATTTATCTACCCATTTCTTAAAACACCAGATGGAGAACCTCTTCCATTTGGACAAGTAGGATCCCCTAGTATTGGATTTCCTGGCTTCCTGCAAGGCTAGAAGCACATCATCAGGCTTCTGATCCCTTTCAGACACCTTTCCCCCCCCTTTTTCCCCTTTCAGACACCTTTTCCCCCCCTTTTTCCCCCATCACCCACAGAGTCAGGCTCAGAATTGCTAAATGTGGGAGGATAAGAAATCCCATGTCTTGTGTGAGAAGATGTAAGATGCACCCTGTGAGGTGACTTGTGATGATTGCCCTTGGCCAACTGCAGAGGAGGGAACTAGTGCCGTCTTGGCCAAAAGGAGGTCACCAAAAATATTTTTGGTTTGTCCTGCTGTATTTTCAGCAGACCTTTCTGAATGAGTGGGAAGGGGGGGGGGATCTTGCATAAAGAAACATTCCCTTCCATGAGAATGAGAGCTCATCCACCTTCCATACCACAGGATCCGTCACTCTGGCACAAAATTTTGGAAGTTGTCTGTTCAAGGGGGAGACAAACAGATCTACTGGAGTACCCCACTGGTGGAGAATTTGCATCCCTGTGAAGTATCCATTCATGGGCTTGTGTCATGGACCTCCTTAGAATGTCTGCCAGAATACTTTGGGATAAAGGAATGTAAATAGCTAATACTGTGACCTCTGCTTGAAAAGCAATCTCCCACGCCTGAAGGGCCAGCCAGCAGAGCAGGTATGACTTTGTGCCCCCCTCCCTGCTTGTTCACATACCAAAGGACTGTGTTGTCATCTGTGAACAGTTTTAGGGGTCCGGAACGGAGAGAGGAATGTAAAACTTGGAGAGCAGGAATCAAAGCCCTCCTCTCTCTAATATTGATATGTTTTTTTCCTTATGGAAGGAGACCAAAGGTCTTGAACTTTTAAGTTTCCCAATGTTGCTCCCCACCTCATGTCTGAAGCATCTGTAAACAACTCCTGCATAGGATGTGGGGCCTGCAAAGGAAGGCCTGGACTCAGAGATATTTGTTGAATTTGCCAATGTGACTTTCAGACAAAGGAGAAGAGGAAGAACAAACTTCAGAGGATAAGCATACTGGCACCAGAGAGTTTTCAGATACCACTGGAATGTTTGCATGTGAAGTCTGGCTAAGGGTAACATGGGGATAACAGATGCCATGAACCCTAGCACACTAAGAAACTGTCTGTCTGACACTGAAATTTTCCAACAGTTGCTTCCTCTAATAAGTCAGCAGAGACTGCATTTTTGTGGAGGGGAGAAAAGCCATCATAAGGTCTGTCCTTATCCTGCTACCCAGGAAACCTGGTCCTGAGAAGGACTGAGAGAAGACTTCTTGCAGCTGACAGTGAACCCCAGGCTTTGGAGCAGGGATATGATAGTTTGGAGGTTCTACTGCAGAATGTCTGTACGGTTTGTTTGAATAAGCAGGTCATCCAGGTAAGGGTAAAGCGGAATTCCATGAAGTCTGCAAAAGGCAAGGAAAGGAGCCAAGCATTTTGTGAATACCCTTGGTGCCATGGGGAGTCCAGAGGGCAAAGCACAAAACTGAAAATGAGATGAAGCAAAAGAAAAATGTAAGAATTCCCTGAACAAAGGGTGAATGGAGATATGCATCCTTGATGTCTACAAGAACCATAAAGGCCACAGGAAGCAAAAGAGAGAACAGAGTCTGGAAAGAGGGAACCTGAAGAAAAAGATGGAGTTGGGACAGATCTACAATTGGTATACATGGATTATCCTTCTGGGGACTAGAAACATCCTGGAATAGAACCCTTTTCCTCTTTAGATGGGGAACTTCCTGAATGATCTCCTGTGAAATAAAGTCTTGAAGCACCGGAGGAAAAAAAAAAGCTAGTCTCGAAGGAGGTGAAGATACCCATGAAAGGAAGGATGGATTTCCAAACCATTTAGTAGCCATTTTGGACAAGAGAAAGGACCCATTTGTCTGCAGTAATGCTTGTCCATGAAGAAAGTAAGTGAGAGAGACTGGGAAAGAGGAATATTGGACAGACTGGGCAGGTGAGTCACAGACTAACTGGCTGGTCAAGAAAGGGGGCCTTTGAGCAGAGGTTGGGTAAGATCTTGAAAAGCTTTGCCTGTGTGTCTCTTTCTTGTGAGGGAGAGGAGGGGTGCAGGTTTTCTTACTCACAAAATAAGGTTTGGACGGATAATTCCTGTGATAACTTTGGGACTGGGAACACAAAAAATGTGTTTCAGTTCCTGTAACTCTTTCCCTTTTCTTGGAGATTTGAAAAGGGCAGCAATATTAGCACAAAAAAAAAAAAAAAAAAAAGCAAAAAGAATTGTCAAGAGGTGCAGCCACAAGTTTTGCCTAGATATAATCTAGCAAAGGCTGCAATGTTAAACAAGAATATCTCCTAAGGAGAGATTCAATTGCAGCAGATCTAACAGGTGCCTCAGCTGCATCATAACTGCACTTTCTGGAGTGTTTAATTACTTGGCTGTCAGAGAGGAAAGCTGTGCTTTGGTTGCAGAATCAGGATCATTTGTCCACTGCTGTGAAGCCTGAGAAAGTAGGGCCAGAACATACAAGTCTGACAGATAATGGCACTGAAGAGCAAAGTAGAGGATGTGTAGACTTTTTTTTTTACCTATCCTCTCAAAAATCTTGCTGTCTTTGAGGGAAGATGGGTAGTGGAGGGGAAAAATCTGGAAGGTTTATCTGTAGACATTGAAATCAAGCAAGACCTGCAGGGAGACACTTGAAAAAGAAGTTGCTGTCCTCATGGACCTTGTACAACCTATCTGGCCTTTTTTAGAGACCGGAGGTTGTGAATTTTGGTATTTGGATGCAGAAAGAAAACCATCCTGAAAGGCAGGTAGCACAGGTGGAACAGCTGAAGGAGAAGAGGACTCCATCTGTAAGAAGTTGTAGTAACTCTTTTGCACTTCTGAAAATTGTGAGCTTTCCCACTTGAAAAAATCTCAAATCCTTTTCCAAAGGATATATTTTCATCAGCAGAGTCACCACAGTTGGAATCAACTTCAAGCATAACCCAAGGGGAAGTCAATCTGTGCTGAGTAAGCCAGAGACTCCTCCGAGGATGAAACTTCTTCCTCAGATGCCTCCTGTTCCACAGCAGAACTCCTAGGCAAAGGAGAAGGAGAAACTGGAGTAGGCGTTTGAACAGAAAAAGGTCTTAGTGCTAGAAAAACATTACGAATTCCCTGAGAAAAGGCTTGCCAGTCTAGGGAAAGGATCTTGGGGGGGGGGGCATGTTTTTGTTTCTTTTTAAGGAAAGGATCAACCCTACGCTGGGATGGATGGGCCGATGTAGGCCTAAGTTCCGGCACAAACGGACCATCTTCAACAGCTAAGCCATGAGAAATACGGAGAGGAACATCCAAGGAAGTGAGCCGCAGCTTCCCCTTACCATCCTGAAGACATGTCTGCAAGGCCTCTGCAGATGTGCTAATGGAACTCTCCTTAACAGCTTCCAAACCAATACCCACTGCAGGAAGAAACCCTGGCACCGAATGGTTCTCTGGGCCTTCACTGTCCTTGACATCGATGTCTGGGTTCAAAGGTGCAGCCGAATACTCAGGCCTAACCTTTTTTACCTTCTTCTTCAGAGGCTAACCAGAGAGGCCAGACGTACCCTCCATTGCAAGCACTAGTTGCTTAAGTCTCTGATTCTCGAGGTAGATGTTCAGGGCAGAAAGACTACTGTGGAACATCTTAAGGACAAACTCCTGACAAATCATGCAAGGCTTATAGTGAGCAGACCCCCACATAGAAGAGACACTGATAGTGTTTACCTTTGTGTGGAATTTGCCTTCCACAATGGCACTTGCCTTTCTTGGATGACATTAACCTCAAAAAATATGCAGTAACATGAAAAAACAAATTCCCCAATGGGGCACTTATCTGAAAAAGCAACCACTCTGCGATCAGACGAACAGTAGAAGACAGTGTTCAGGCTGGCAGCAGAGACGTTCTGAGGATGGTACATGCAGACGTCACTTTTATGGACTACGCTGGCTGCTATGCTACCTTGCAGAACTCTTTGGTACACTTGCTGGATGTTTGGGTCGCCTAGGTGGGGAATCCCTCATGTTATGAATACTGCACAAAACAGAAGGACATCCTATTTATGCTGGATGTCCACCAGGGTGGCTTATTTTTTCGTGAGGATCTTGATTTGATTCGTTCCAGTGTGACTGAGGTTATACATTTATACAGGACATGTGTGTACACCACAGTATAGGAGTCACTGCTGTCATGTTCGCAAGGGGTCTAAAACTACTGATGCTGTCACTCAGTAAGCTAGTTTGCTTTGGAGAAATATTTTAACCTTTTTGCTCCTGAGGGCGAGTCCAGTATGATCATTACTTCAAACGATACTGATTTATGATCAAATTTTATCAGGTATGACCCCACACATGGGGTGGTGCAGCGGGTGCTGACTATCTGCTCCAGAGCATTTGCATTAAAAGTACAGAAATTTTTGTGTGAGCATGTTTGTGCACATATACGTTACCCAACTGATGGAAGGATAGTTAAAGTCACCCATGACCAAGGTATTTGGCAGCTGAGAGTGACTCAAGTAGGTCCAGGTAGGCTGTGTGGTTTTCTTGGTTTATGGTGGGGGACCTTTCCCACAGTTAGTTGGACTCTGAGTAAATCTAAGTAGTTGTACTCTTTAACCAGTTTAGAGGTTCAATGAAAATAGATACTCCTCCTTTGTTTTTTTTTTTCCACGTTTGCTGTGGGTTTGAACATGTGGAAGGCATTGTAGCCCTGCATGGCTGGGGTACTCTCTGAGGCCTTGAAACATGTCTCTGGGATTGCGCAGACATCAGCATCTTCCAGGGTGAGAAATGTTTCAAGTGAGTGCAGTTTCTGCTTTAGACCCCTAGCAGTAAGCAGCACTACCCTGACTGTTTCTGGAGGATATTTGTACGTCTGGAATGTTGTGTTCTTATGACCTTACCAAAAAAAGGCACTATGGGGGAGGCAAGTACCTTTGACAGCAACCTAAAGTCTAGAGGTGACTGGTGAAGACCATCTCTGGCAAAGCAGCATGGTCTGTCGGCCATATCATCCAAGGCTGTCAGATACTGGATCCCCTCTGGGCGGACACCAGAAGCTAAGCCAATTGTTAAAGTCGATCACTTTTGTTTATATTGTGACATCATCCTGGGTGAGGGGAAAAATGCTGCTTAGGGCTAGGGACATAACTGCCTAGGACACAGTCTGAAAGCTCCACCATGTCTCTTGTCCCATAGCCCAGTGAGGTACATCAAGTCATTCACTCCAACATAGACTATGACAAAGTCATAACTCTGACGAGCTCTGGTAAACTGAGAAGCACGCTTAACAAAAAGCTAAATATTGAACCCTCCCGCAGCTAAGGGGTGGATTTTGGAATATGTTTTTTTAAATCCCCTTACTTTCAATCCATCATCCTATATACAAGGTTTTTGGAGTTCATCTTTCTCATTTAGAAAGGGGCCAAGGATGAATTTATTAATTACATTAACCAAACTATGGAATTTCTGAAATCTACAAGTAACGCAAGATGTAATGAGATTAATTTTTTGGATGTCAGACTTGTAGAAAAGACTTCGATAAAAGGAAATTTATATCCAAACTTCACAAAAAAGATAATTTTTCTAATTCTTATTTATATTACAATAGTGCCCATCTGACCCATCAGAAGAAGAGCATAGTCAAGGGGCAAATGGTAAGGGCAGTTCGCATGACATCTGCTTACGATGATTTGATAAGGAAACTGGATTATATTGAACTTTTTCTAGAATGGGGATACCTTGAACCCTTGATCAAAAGACCAAGAGTTTAGTGTTAAAAAGGTGGGGTACAAAATGTTTTCCTTTTTGGGAGGAAATAGATTCAATCTGGATGCACTGGACCAACTAGAGTGTCCTGGGTCCAAAGATGAGATGGTTGGCATGAAGGCTGAAACCAGTTATATGTCCCTTATCTTGAAATACAACGACACGCTCACTTATTCAGAAAACCATCACTAAATATTGGGACCAGTTTTCTAAAATGTCCAATGGTTTACCTGCTTTTTTCCAAACCACCCATATACACTATAAAAGAGGTCTTAATATTAAAAAATCTTGTTGAAAAAGGGACTATTGAGAAAATATTCACCAACAATCATGCTTTAAAAGGCACATACAAATGTGGTATATGCCACCAGTGTACACGGCACATTGTGAAGAATTATTTCCCTAAAGGGAATAGGTATTTCAAGTGTTTCACCAAGAGGGTTGTGTATTTAGCTTTTTACTCAGCGTGCTTCTATTATGTGGAGAAGACAGAATGTGCCCTCAAAAA
>NC_056747.1:802422867-802460367 GCF_019279795.1 Protopterus annectens | reverse complement strand
TCATTGCCAATGCCATGGTGAGAGACCACTCATGAAGCATGAGGATGGATTTACACAACTTGCCTATTAGAATACTGGAAAGGCCTGGAATATGTGCTGCCTCTCAAAAAGGTGGGTAGCAGGTTACTCCCTGGTTTGCAGATATACCATACAAAAAAGTGACGTCTGTTGAGATGGAAATTGCACCATGGGGAAGAAGTTCTGAAATATATGCAGTGCTAGGAAGACTGCCCTCATTTCCAGAAGGTTGATATAAAGATAGGCATCTGAAAGGGACCACATCCTTTGGACAATTCTTCCCTTGATAATGTAAACTCACCTTAATGTGGAGTTATCAGACTACTGGAAGGACAAATGGATATCCCTGGGACACTAGAGGTGAACTTATCCACCAGTGGATGTGATGGCAACACACACAGCCAAGAGTTTGACAAAATGATTAGGAGGGTGACTGGAATGTGACCACTGAACTGAAAGCATCCACTAAAGAACTCTCAAGAATTTGAGAGAAGCTGGTGACCCTCTGACTCTAGAACATCTTGTGCTTGTAGACGGGCAGAGGATAAGCTTCGATTCAGGAAGTTTTGCAATTTGTGATTCTGTGTCTGGATGGCAACTTGTAATGCCCATAAACTGTGCTGGTTACAGATGAGATTTTTTTTTTTTTTTTTTTTTTTTTTTTATGAGACTTAGAGAGATACCAAAGGATTGGTACAAGTACAGCAAATAATCTCTTGCTCAGATTAAATGATTCACCTGTGCTTGTAGTAAGGAGCTAGTCATCTGCATATGGGAATACTTGGAGCCTTTGCAGTCTGAAGTGTGCTGCTACCACTGTCATGCACTTGGCAAACACCCGGGGGGCTGTGAGGAGACAAAACAGCAAGGTTTGGAAATTGTAAAAACAGACTCCCAGCCAGAGGTTAATGTAACTTCTGGACTACCTTGTGATCTTTATGTGGCAGTAAATATCCAGGTGATCAAACTCATTCAATTCTCTTTCTTGAAAAGTGGAAGAATGGACTGCACTGCAACCATCCAGATCAATGTCTATTACACAGGTGTTCAGGATGCTGAAATTCAGTATGAGCCTGAGATCCTTTTTCTTCTTGGGAACTGAAGAATTTTGAGTAGACACCAGATCATTTATGGTATTGGTAGGACCTCTTGGATGGCTCCTTTTTAAAGCAGCAAAGAAATGTCTTGCTATGCAGCTCTTTTTTGCGTCAGGTAAAACATCTGGAAGACCCTTATAAGATGGAATGAGATAATGAAATATTATAATGTAGCCTATGGATATTATTCTCTTTACCCAAGAGTCTTGTGCGATAGCCATCCAGTTTTGTAGCTGAAGAGAGAAGCATCCCCAGACTGCCTCCAAAGGGGGAGTAGATGGGTAAACTTTCAAGAGTGCTGGAAGGGTTTGAGAACAGATGCCTTTGATTTTACAGACCAGCTCTGTCCTACAGCAACATCCAGTAGAGTTGCCTTCTCTGCTGTCAAAGGAAATAAAGCATGGAATTGTCACTTCCCTCCTTTTGATTCCTGGAAAAAAGTCTCAGGGGTGGGGTAGAGAAAATGACTCTGATGTTTGAAGAGCAAGCAGGAAGGAAGAATGCTTAGTATCCTCCACTTTGGGACCAAAAAGTGATGATCCATCAAATAAGAAAGGATACTTTAAAAGTTGTCTGGAAAACTGAAGTCTCAGCTAAGCATGATGGATAGCAATGTCATTGCCTGCTGCATTTTAAAGGAGTCTCATGGTTGAGTTTGTGATGCCCATTACAGTCAAAAGCTGAGTTTCTTAATTCTTTCTAAAGTCTGTTGTAGGGGGTCTCTGCAGGGAGTCCAAGGCTTGTTCTGCCAGTTCCCTCTGAAACTTGACAACATGGGAAATGTAATTAAAAGCTCTCAGGGAAAACACTTCCCATGTATAGACTTGTCTTCCCAAACTGGTCCATTGCCCTCAATTCTCTACAGGGGGAAAGACAGTACAGTTTTGTACCTACCATAAATGTAGATGTTCGAGTGCTCATACAGCTGCAGTCATTACAGATGGGTTATCCTGCCGTCAGGCGGGTCCTCGGTCGGCCGAATTCCAAAGTCTAGGTCCGGCGTTGGTTGTCGTCGCTTCTTCCCTGACGTCAGTGCGGCAGGGGTATAAAAGAGGCAGCCGACGCCATTTTCTTCAGTTTTTCTTGCCCCAGAAGGAAAGCAAAATATAATATTATGCAAACATGCAATGTAGGTAAATCAAAAACAGTCGTTGCAAGCAAATACACCATAAAAGAATACCCCAAATAGGTTGTATGATAAAGGTGCTTGTCATAAGGCCTGTCCTAAGAGGGGATGGAGGGAGGGTAACCTGGACTGCAGCTGTATGAGCACTCTACATCTACATTTATGGTAGGTACAGAACTGTACTATGTTCATCATGCATACAGCTGCAGTCATTACAGATGGGTAGAATCCCAAAGCTAAGTAAGGGTGGTAGGCACCAAGTGGAACTAGAAGGAGAGAGGATGCCCTGCAGGACTGCTGTGGCAAAGCCCGCTCTAGATTTTGGAGTATAGTGGAAGGTGGTAGTGCTTGGAGAAAGTGTGCACTGAACTCCAAGTAGCTGCTTCCAAAATGTCCTTGGTAGGGACCCCCCTGAGGAAAGCTGCAGATGTAGCTGTGGCACTGGTGGAGTGGGATCTGATGCAAGCAGGCACAGTTTTTTCATGAAATGAGTAACAAAAGCGTATGCAGTGGGCTATCCATTTTGAAATTGTCTGTTTGGAAATGGCCTTTCCTTGAGCACCAGCAGCATAGGACAAAGAGTTGCTCAGATTTCCTGAATGGCTTTCTCCTGTCCAAATAGTAACGAAGTTGCCTGTGAATGTCCAAGGAATGTAGTAGCCTTTCCCCTTTGTTTTGTGGATTAGGATAAAAGGTAGGTAAGTGGATAGTCTGATTCAAAGCTACACTGGATACTACCTTTGGCATAAAGGTAGGGTTGGCTTGTAAGGAAACTCTGTCCTGATGGAAAATGATGAATGGTTGCACAGCCATGAGGGCCTGTAGCTCCGAAACCCTGCATGCTGAGGTGATAGCCAGAAGAAAGGCTGTTTTCCATGACAAGTATTGTAGCTCTGTTGAAGAGGCTGGCTCGAAGGGAGGGAGGCTCAGCTTTTCCAATACGAAGTTGAGGTCCCAAGCAGGGACTGATGGTTTCCTTGGGGGTTTTATATTCTTTGCCCCTCTGAGGAACTGCCTTAAGAGAGGATGAGAGAATAAAGGAGGATCTGTGTTGTATTGTGCAGAAATGGCTGAAGCGTGGATCTTGATGGAGGAGAAGGAAAGTCCATTGTTTAACATCTCAGCTAGGTACTGTAAAATTTGAGGTATATTTATTACCCAAGGATTCTGTCCCTTTTCTTGATTCCAGGCACAAAATCGTTTCCATTTGGCAGAATAGGCCTTTCTAATAGAAGGTCTTCTGGCCTCCAAGATGACATCCTGCACCTCCTTGGAGAGGAGAATCTGTTGGGAATTCAAGGAATTCTCCATGCAGCTAGATTTAGGGTTTTGAGTTGGCTGTGAAGGGTTTTGTAGTTGTGCTGGGACAACAGTAGAGGGTCAGGCTCTTCAGGAGTGGATACCAGTGTTGTCTTGGCCAGTCTGGAGCAATGAGAATCATTTTCGGCCTCTCTGCTCTGGCTTTTAATAGAACTTTGGGCAGCAGAGGAAGAGGCGGGAAGGCATAGACTGTCAGTGTTGCCCAATTGAAGGAAAGTGCGTCCACTTTCCAGGCCTGTGGATGATAGGTCCTTGAACAAAATTTTTTCAACTGGCAATTTCTGTGGGTAGCAAAGAGATCTATGTCTGGCTGTCCACATGACTGAGTTATCTTTGTGAAAACTAGAGGATGCAATTTCCATTCGTGTGGATCTGTCATATTTCTGCTTAGGTTGTCTGCCAGTGTGTTGTCCTTCCCTGGCAGGAATTGTGCCTGTAGTTGAATTTGCAATTCCAATGCTGTGTTCCATAGGGTCATGGCTTGCCTGCACAGGGGGGTATGAATGAGTTCCCCCCTGCTTGTTTATGTACCACATCACTGTGGTGTTGTCTGTCCTTATCAATAGCTGGCCTGGATGCAGTAGGTCTTTGAAGGTCATAATAGCATTTTGCACAGCTAGCATTTCCTTTTGGTTGATGTGAAGATGCTTCTCTTTTCGGGTCCATTTTCCCTGAATGCACTGATCGGTCATGTGTGCTCCCCAGGCGTAGTCTGAGGCGTCTGTTGTGATGATTTGAGTCGCTTGAGGTAAACAGAAAGGAAGACCTGTGTTTCTTTGGCAAGCTTGAGCCCACCACAAAAATTCCTTTTGAAGGCATGGAATGAGTGGAATAATTGCTTCC
This sequence comes from Protopterus annectens, assembly GCF_019279795.1. Classification (NCBI taxonomy): domain Eukaryota; kingdom Metazoa; phylum Chordata; order Ceratodontiformes; family Protopteridae; genus Protopterus; species Protopterus annectens. The sequence goes on along the minus strand of NC_056747.1, from coordinate 802,455,963 downwards.
AAGCTGTGGCTGTGTTGCGACCATACATTTTTTAGGTACCATTGAAGTTTCCTCATATGCAGCTTTGCGCATGGGATTAGTAGGATGCAAGATGCCATGAATCCCAGAGCCTGCAGGACTTTCCTTGCAGTTAGCCTGGAGAAAGTTGCCATTTTTCTGAAGTATTGAGACAGTTGCCCTCGTTTGTCTGGCGTGAGGTAGGCCATCTGGGTGGTAGTATTCAAGCTGGCACCCAGGAAAATTATTTGTTGAGAGGGTATTAGTTTTGATTTCTTTTTGTTGACTGTGTATCCCAGGAAGTTCAACAGTTTTATTACAAACGCCAGGTGTTACAGTAGTATGTCCTTGCTGTCCGCTTGGATCAGGCAGTCGTCCAGATATGGGTAAATTTGTATACCTTGTAGTCTGCAGAAGGTGATTACTGATGCCAGGCATGTCTGGGCGCAGTAGATAAGCCAAAGGCAATGCAGAGAATTGGTAATGGGTTGAACCTGCAAGAAATCTGAGGTATCTTCTGCAATCTTGTCTGATAGGGACATGCAGGTATGCCTCCTTGAGGTCCAATGTTACCAGCCAAGACTCCTTGCCCAGCATGGGAAGAAGCTGCTGTAATGTGAGCATCTTGAATTTTGGCACCTGTAGATATGTGTTTAGGATGGATAGGTCTAAGATAGGTCTCCAATCTGTCCTTCCTTGGTACCAGGAATAGTCTGGAATAAAACCCTTGACCTTGTTCTGTTGCAGGTACCTCTTGAATCGCTTTCATGTCCATGAGAGCTGAAATTTGTTTTTGTGCCTCTGCCCTTTGATTTTGTGGCAGGTTTGGCATGCCTCTCATTTTTGGGAGGGTGTGAAAGTGGAACCTGTAGCCTCTGTCTATAATATCCAGAATCCATTTGTCTTTTGTAACAATATGCCAATTTTTTTGAAGGCCAGTTTCTGCTGAAACGTGGAGGTTGTACCTGCACGAAATCTTTCACAGTTTGCATTGATTTGGCTTTTTCCTCCATTTTCTTTAGTACCTCCTCAGCTTTGACACCAAACAATACATCTTTTTGAAGAGGTGCATCTAATAATTTAGCTTTGACATGATCTGGTAAGGTTTGCTCTTTGAGCCAAGCATGCCTACTTATAACAGACCCCATAACAGCAGCTCTACATGAGGCCTCTAAAACATCAAAACCACACTGCAAGGTATGTTTACCCGACAGTTTAATGCCCTCATGGTTAAAGTGGCCGAGGTGTACACCTTTTTCCCCCACCTTTCTAAAGATCTGGAATGTCTCTCTGAAGGTAATGGGTTTTTAGCAGTAGAGGCCTTAATTCCCTTGGGACCCTGTGAAATTGTTTCTGGGTCAGCAGTATGGCTTTTATATAGGAACTGGTGAGAATCAGGAACCTGGTAATACCTGTCTGGTTTAACAGGAGCTGGAAGCAAAGAATCTGGATTAAGGCTGGCTTCTGTGTACACATCATCCAATATATCTAAAACAGGAGGGATAGCCAGGGGCCTATGCTGGGGGAGCAGAACAAATTCCCTGAGCCTTTTCTTGGAATCTGAGTAATCTTGGCTTTCCCAGTGATAAGTGTTCCCTCAATGTATGCAGGGTTTCCCCAAAAGAGTAGTCCTCAGGGGGGGGGGGAGACCGAGGGAATAGACTCCTCTGCATCAGAGTCCTCAAATGGAGAATAGGCATAATCCTGGTCCTCTGATAGTTCTGAGGTAATAGAAGCTTGATCTGAGGAAGGGTAGTCTTCCTCTAATCTGGGCCTTTTGTCAGAGGGGGGATGAGATCCCCTGATAAGAGTAATCAAATCCTCAGCCATTTTAAGCATCTGCTTTTTAGGCATGGTGCCTTGAGAGGGGGTCTGAGGAACCTGTTTTTTGGTTTTCATGGCTGCTTTAGATTTAGTGAAGGCTTTAACAGAGAAGGAGGAAGGCCTGAAGACCCCTTGAGAAATGGCAGGCCTGTCTAAATTCTGAGTTTCCCCACCAGGAGTGGCGTTGGTATCTGTAGTAGGAATGGGGGCCGAGGAGCCTCTGACCTCGGGTACTGAAGACACCGGTAATAGTGTCATCAGTACTCAGGGGCTGCATAGGCGCCTCGCTGAGTACTGGAGAACCGGTAGTCGGCCTTAGCGTGGTCTCAGTAGACGGTGCGGACCTCGTATGTCGATCCTTATCTTTGCGTCTTTTGCTCAAAACTGGAGTCGGAGTATCAGACGACATAATATAATTAAATTTTTTGCCAAAAAAGTGAAGGGTGAACTCCGCCCGACGCTTAATAGTGCGCTTGTTGAATCTAGCACAAAAACGGCAGGCCGAGATGTCGTGGTCTGGGCCTAAGCAAGGTATACAGAAAGAGTGGAAATCCTTATGCGGTATTTGCTTCCCACAAGAAATGCAATTAACTTTGTCCGACATCGGTCTGAGGCAAGAAAAGTTTCCCCAACAGGGTACTTAGCTTTCAAGACGACTTTGGCTGAAATACTTTCGTAAATCTCAGGAGCTGGCTGACCGGCACTTGCGAACTACTTCTGCTTCGGGCACCGCACGGCAAGAAAGACTGAAGAAAATGGCGTCGGCTGCCTCTTTTATACCCCTGCTGCACTGACGTCAGGGAAGAAGCGACGACAACCGACGCCAGACCTAGGCTTTGGAATTCGGCCGACCAAGAACCCGCCTGACAGCAGGATAACCCATCTGTAATGACTGCAGCTGTATGCACGATGAACATCAGAGGAATTCTTTTGATAGCTATTCTTCATGGATGATAAAACCACAATGGAGTCCACAAGAGGCCCTTTGCACTAATGCACCCCCCACCCCCCCCCCACCCCTGCTAATTATATATATCTACTCCAAGATTGCACTTAACTACACTATGTGCAATCTTGGAGTTGATATATTTAATTAGCAGGGTGGGGACAGCCACATGGGGGGTGCAGGGGGGGCTTGCCCCCCCGCATATATTTGGTAGAAATTTTTATGATTTATGTTGTTTAAGCTGAGTTTACGCATATGCGTTTTCAGTATTTTGAGCTTTCAATATTTTGAGTTTCAGTATTTTGATATTTCAATGTTATGAAGCGAATCCATATATATATATATATATATATATATATATATATATATATATATATATATATATATATATACACATATACATATACATATATACACACATACAGATTATATATATATATATATATATATATATATATATATATATATATATATATATATATATATATATATACACACACACACACACACACACATACACACACACATACACACACACACACATACACACACACACACAAAATGGTATACCTCCAACAAAAAAGCAAATACACCAAAAAGCTAAGCATAGTAAAGGAGAGTAGAGGTATAGCCAAAAGTCGTCAGGGGGCTGGAGGGAGAGTAACCAGGACTGCAACAGTGAATACACTCAAACATCTACATTTATGGTAAGTGTACACAACTGTACTATGTTCTTCGCGTTTCACTGTTGCAGTCATCACATTTGGGTAGATTCCCAAAGCTAAGGATGGGAGGAGGAATTTAGATAGCATTAGGACTTGGAGAAAATTGGAAAATGGTAATGCTTGGTGAAAGTATGTACAGAACTCCAGGTAGCAGCTTCTAGGATGTCCCTGATAGGGACACCTCTGAGAAAGGCTGTAGAGGTAGATGCAGCCCTGGTTGAATGGGGTCTAATCCCCTGTGGGATAAGTTTTCCATGGTGCTTATAGCAGAAATTAATGCAATGGCCTATCCATTTAGAAATGGTTTGCTTTGAAATAGCCTTCCTCTCTGCCCCTGCAGCAAATGCCACCAGCAGTTGTTCAGATTTCCTTTGAGGTTTAGTCCTGTCCAAGTAAAATCTAAGTTGTCTGTGCACATCTAAGGAGTGCAGGATGCATTCCCCTTTGTTCTGTGGATTAGAAAATAAGGTTTGCAGATGAATGGACTGATTAAAAGCCACACTAGATACCACCTTGGGCATGAAGGAGGGATTGGTCCCGAGGGACACCCTGTCCATATGAAAGATGATGAAAGGATCTACTGCCATAAGGGCCTGTAATTCAGACACCCTTCTTGCTGAAGTGATTGCTAAAAGGAAGGCTGTTTTCCAAGAAAAGAACTCTTCACTTGCAGCTGGCTGAAAAAGGAGGAAGAGTGAGTTTTTCCAATACAAAGTTAAGGTCCCAGGCTGGAGTTGGGAGTCTCCTGGGTGGTCTTAAGTTTTTGGCCCCTCTGCGGAACTGCTTGCACAGTGAATGAGAGAAGAGGGGTAGTTCTGTGTTGTAATGAGCTGAAATGGCTGAGGCGTGAATTTTGATGGAGGAAAAAGAAAGGCTCTTGTGAAGCATCTCAGTTAAAGTATTGAAGAATCTTAGGTAAGTTGGGTGCTGCTGTGCTCATCCCTTCAGTTTTGGTTCCAGGCACAGAATCTTTTCCATTTTTCAGCATAAGATTTTCTAGTACTAGGCCTCCTTGCCTCCAAAATGACATCCAACACTTGTTTACTGAGGGATGGTAACTAAGAAATTGTGTAATTAGCCAAGCTGTCAGGTTCAGGGTTTGAAGCTGAGGGTGCAGAATCTGGTTCTCCTGCTGTGACAGCAGGGTAGGGGGTCTGAGGCAGGTGCCATGGAGCCAGCAGTGACACTGCGCAAGATGGGGTACCAGTGTTGGCATGGCCAGTCTAGTGCAATCAGTATCGTCCTTTGTTTGTCCTGTTTGATCTTTAGTAGTACTTTGGAGAGGAGAGGGGGAAAGGCATAAACTGATGATTTTTCCAGCTGAAGGACAGAGCATCCACTTTCCAAAAGCTTGTTTGTGGGGAGTCCTTGTGCAGAATTTGTCCAATTGGTAGTTCTGGGGGGGGGGGGGGGCATGTCTATTTCTAGGCTCCGCCATTTGTTTAACACCACGTTGAAAAGTCTTTGGTTCCAGTTTCCACTCATGTGGGTCCATGAGATTTCTGCTTAGTTCGTCTGCCAGTGTATTTACTTTTCCTTGCAGGAACTGAGCCTGTAGATGAACTTGGTAGCTCAAGGCTGTGTTCCACAGAGCCATGGCTAGTCTGCAGAGGGGGTAAGAATGGGTACCCCCTTGCTTATGTACCACATAACAGTGTTGTCCATCTTTGCCATTAATTGTCCTGGAAGAAATGTGGTCCTTGACTGTCACAGCGTTCTGTACAGCTAACATTTCTTTTCGATTGATATGCAGGTGCATTTGACTTGGGTTCCATTTGCCCTGAATGCACTTCCCTGCCAGGTGAGTCCCCCATGCATAGTCTGATGCATCTGTTAGGGTTTGGGCAGCAGGGGGTAGAGTGAATGGTTGTCCCTTGTTTTGGTGGCAGGCCTCTGCCCACCAAAGGAACTCTATCCTTAGGCAAGGTATGATAGGAATCATTGCTTCAAGATCCTGAGAATGTGGACACTATAGGCTTTTTAGATACCATTGTAGTTTCCTCATATGCAGTCTTGCATATGGAATTAGTAGAATGCAGGAGGCCATGAACCCTAAGACATGCAGTATTTGCCTTGCAGATAGCAGGGTCTTTGTGGCAATTAGTTTGAAGTAAGTTGTCAAATAAATTTGTTTCTCTGGCGTGAGGAAAGCGATCTGGGAAGTTGTGTTCAAGCTTGCTCCCAGGAATATAATTTGTTGACAGGGTGCCAGATGCGATTTCTTTTTGTTTATGGTGTACCCCAGACAAGTTAGCACCTTTTGTACAAATGCCACATGATTCAAAAGTATTCCTGGCTTTCTGCCTGAATTAGACAATCGTCCAGGTATGGGTATATTTGAATATTTCTTTGCCTGCAAAATGCAATGACTGGAGCTAGGCACTTTGTGAATACCCTGGCGCAGTAGATAAGCCAAAGGGCAGTGCAGAGAACGGATAGTGCATGTAGCCTGCTTTGAAGCGTAGGTATCTTCTGCAAGATTCCCTGACTGGGATGTGCAGGTAGGCTTCCTTTAAATCCAGTGTTGCAACCAGGCATCGTTGCCTAGCATAGTAAGCAACTGGTGACGAGTTAGCATCTTGAAGTTTGGAATCACCAAAAAGGTGTTTAAGACAGAAAGATCCAAGATAGGATGCCATGAATTGTCTTTTCTGGGTACCAGGAAAAAAGTCTTGAGTAGAAACTTTGTCCCTTTTCCTCTTCCGGAAGAGTTTGAATAGCCTTTATGAGAGAGACAGAGAGAAAACTTGCTTTTGAGCCTCTGCCCACTGGATTTGGGGGTAGATCTGGCCAACCGTTTTGGGTTGGTAAAGTGTGGAAGTGAAATCTGTATCCTTGGGAAACTATATTTAAAACCCATTTGTCCTGGGTAAGGAGTTCCCAGTTTCTGGCCTGCAGAGCAATCTTTCCTCCTCAAGGAGCAGTCAGTTGAGAAGTGCTTAGAAATTTTAAAGTTAAGTCATCGAGACAGCTTACCATACGGGGGAGTCTTACTACTCCCCGATTTGGAAGTGGGAACCCCCCCACTGCTTAGTCCTGTGCATACCCTGAGACAGGAGCCTGGGTGTTCTGCTGGTTCTGGGTTTGGACTGAAAAGACCTGGAAGAGGCAGGAAAGTCCAATTCTTAGAGGGCCAATACCTACTAAATCTTGGAGGCTGTACTTGTAGGAAATCTTTAACAGTTTGCATAGATTTAGCTTTTTCCTCCATCTATTTTAAGAACTTCTTCTGCTCTGTTGCCAAACAGGCAGTCCTGATTTAAGGGAGCATCTAGCAATTTAGCTTAAACATGATTTGGCAAAGATTGCTCCTTAAGCCAAGCATGCCTTCTAAGTACAGATCCAGTGACAGCAGTTCTGCAAGATGCCTCTAGTGAATCAAAACCACATTCCAAAGTATGTCTTCCAACTTGTTCAGCAGAATGCATTAAATCCTGTAAATCCTTATTTTCAGCACAAAATCCTGTAAATCCTTATTTTCAGCACAGTCAGGAATCAACATCATTTTGTGTTTAAGCAATCCAATAATATGTTGCTGATACTGTAACATATGAAACTGACAGTTTAAGGCCCTAATGGCCAAGGCTGAAGAGGTGTATACCTTTTTACCCCCATCATTCCAGCGCCCTGGAGTCTATCAGAAGGGGTAGGAGTTTTGGCAGTAGTAGCCTTAATGCCCTTGGGTCCCTGTGAAATTGTCTCAGGATCCGCAGTAGGATTTTTAAAAAGGAACTTGAGAGTCAGGAACCCTGTAATATCCATCAGGTTTTCTGGGAGCAGGAAGTAAAGAATCAGGGGCCAAGCTAGATTCCGAAAAGGCATCATCACCAATGTCTAGTACAGGAGGGATAGCTAAAGGTCTGTGTTGAGGCAGGAGTAAGAAATCCCTAAGCCTCTTTTTAGAAATCAGAGTAATCCTGGCTTTCCCAGCGAAAATGCTCCCTAAGAGTATGCAAGGTTTCACCAAAAGAGAAATCCCCTGGAGGGGAAGCAGAGGGAATACAGGACTTCTGCATCTGAATCCTCATAGGTAGATAAGGGTACATCCTGGTCATCAGAGGAAACAGAAATTTCAGAATCCTGGTCAGAAGAATCATAAACAAATTCAGTCCTAGGTCTCTTAGGGAAAGGTTGGCTTCCCCTGATTAAAAGTAATAAGGTCTTCAGCCATTCTTATAATTTGCTTTTTAGGCATAGAGGCCTGACCATGTGGTCTGGGCATCTGTTTTCTAGGCATGGTTAGAGTTTTAGGCCTTGAAGAATAAGATGGTGTTGGTTTAATATGCAAGACAGTAGGCCTGAATACACCTTCAGAAGCCGGTGCCTGCATAGTGGCTCCGAACCCATCCAAGGTAGAGACATCCACAGGTTCCACAGTTGAAGCATCTCATGGCATACTGGACTCTGAATGGGTTTCAGTAGAGGCCTGAGAATCTGAAGTAGTGGGTATCAGGGGCTGCAAATGTGCATCACTGAGTACCGGCGAACTGGTGACTGGCTTAGGAGAAGCGTCGTCGGCAGCTTTGAACCTAGGCGGCCTGTCTCTGTCAGTAGTCGGATGGCTTACCGAAGACCTATCTGGATAATTGAACCGAGTACCAAAATATTTAGAAGCATAAATATACCGATGACGGATAGTTCTTTGCTTAAATAAGGCACAAAACTGACAGCGAGGTACGTTGTGGTCAGGTCCTAGGCAAGGAATACAGTACGAATGAAAATCTTTATGAGGTATTAGCTTTCCACAAGAAATACAATTACTGACATCGGTTTAGAGCAAGAAAAAGTTTCCCCAACGGGGTACTTTAGCTTTAGTTGAAGACTTCGGTTCTGAAACCCGAAAATGAAAATTTCAGGAGTCGGCCGACTGGCACTTGCCGTGCGGTGCCCGAAACAGAAGCAGTTTTCAAGAAAGACGGATGTAGTGGCATTGGCTGTATGCTTTATACTCCTGACTACCTAACGTCATGGAAGCTGAGACAGGAACCCAACGCAGTACCCAAGACTTTGATATAATCAGGCCGCCTGAGAGCTACTGCAAGCAGATAACCCAAATGTGAAGACTGCAACAGTGAAACACAAGAACATCTGACCCTAAACCTAAAACGGATGGATCAGCAAAAAGTCTCCCTGGCCCTAAGGCATTGGTCATATCAGAGGCAGAGACCAGCACTGAGGTGTCAAGGGCCAAAGCACTTTAAGACATGAAAAGATTCAAAGAAGTCAGATCCAAATCTGGTCAGAAGCCATGACACTGACCACTTGGCTCTAGGATGCAACCACCTCGAAAGATTTCAGAGTACACAGAGTCAACAAACTATTGGGACCAAAGCAGGCACAGCAATCAGAGCAGACAGGGGGATGAGCAGAGGAAATCTCTCTTCTGAAACCACCAGATCCGCTAGCAGAGCTAGGGAAGGAAAACAAATAAGGATCTAGAAGGGCCAAGCTATGTGAACCCTCTGGGGGGAGGGGGACAGAAGGACCTGTATGTCTTTGGGCCTTAATGAAGGTTCTCCTCACCTGATTCTAGTCGATTTTGAAGACTCAACCTGGATTACCTGACTGAAGTTCCCCTTCTGTATCATGGAGTCCTAAGGATTACAATCCAGGGGTAAGTACTTTCACTGGGGCGTGGTCTAGGAGGACCACTGACTCAAGACAATAGAAGTAGGTGTGAAGATTTCAGGACAAGATCTCAGGATGATCTGATCTGAAGTCACTGGAACTGAAGCAGGGGGGAAGTCTTCAGCTTCAGAGAAGTCAGAGCATCTGTAGATCTCTCTTGTTTTTCTCTATCTTTGCCTTTTCCGTAGGTTTCAAAATTGGTTTCTCAGCTCCTCAGGGGTGGGAGGAGGTATGGATGAATCTCCTGCTATGACAGGAAGAAGGCCCTTAAATATATTTGCTTTTATGGGTCTATATTAGATCAGCGAACGCTTAAAAAAGCGAACGCTGATTGATCGACCTTATGTAAGCGAAAGCTTACAATCCCGAACTGTCAGTGATTCTTTTCCGGGGGGGGAAATCGCTCATCCAAAAGACTTACACACAACACAAGCACACCAAACAAACAGAAATCCACACACATACACCTAAAATCTGACACCTAACCCTACACTAAACTATGCACACACCACTAACTATCCACTTACCTTAACCCAAACCCTAACCCTAAGGTCCATCACTATCGCACACTCACCTCACCAGCTCCCTAACTCACCTAAACCCGCCCTAACACTCACGTCCACCCAATAGCACACTTACCTGAATCCAACCTGTAACTTTCCACCACAGCAATGAAAATACCAAAGCAACAGAAACGGACAACCAAATTCTTTCCCTAGGAAAAAATTGGGGTTTCTGTTGCTTTGATATTTTGAATATTCGCTTAAATAAGGTTGATCAATCAGCGTTCGCTTGTTTAAGCGTTCACTGATCTAATATAGACCTACTTTTATAATCTGTGATGGGTCCCTACTCTGGGCCATCAATCAAGGAGATTCTGTCCTCGCCACTTCCTCTCCACCGACTCTGGTGAGGGACGGTCACAAACAGCAAAAATGAATTCACACAGTATTTTCAGATGCAGCTACCTGCACCAACCACAGTTTCCCTTAACAGCACACAGGGAGCATGCTCCAGATTTGGGGCTGGATTCGCTTTCTCTCTAGACCCGTACAAATCTTCACACTGGCTATTTTGGAGCTCTGTGTCCCTGTTCCCAGTAGCTGACACACACTTTGGTATTTGAGTTACACACACACACACACACACACACACACACACACACACACACACACACACACACACACAACCTGGGAAAAGCTGGCACAGATGTGCCCCTTCCTGCCCAGACTCTGAGGTAATCACACTGCCACCAGTTAGCTACCATAAGGCTCTTAAAACGTTGCGTAGTTATACTGTATAAAATTAATACTATCACAAATGGTAGAGCATGACCAAATTAGTGCGGCCACGTTGTCACTAAAACTAGCATCAATACTCCAAAAATGTTAAAAGTATTCTCCAAAGGACCAGTCACAATGAAAGGTATTAAAATATTTTACTTATCATTAAACTGAAAAACAGGAGAATACTGTGTACAATAAACAGAGTTTCAACCACAGTGATATAAAAAATACAGTTGGATAGCTTCTCACAGATGCAGAAACAATACTAAACTATTCCCACTAAATGTCCCTGACTAACTAAAGAATTACTCCTGGCCACTTACTAAAGCAAGGCAACCTGATGTGTGCTGAGTGTCTTACCACAGCAAAAGTCAGATGATGTCTCTCTGTGTAGATGTAGGAGACATATCCTGTTAGAAATCTTTCCTGTCAGTTTCTAAAGTACTGCTGACAGGGTTCCAAGGAAACCAGATACTGATTAGAGGATGACGTCTGGGCACCTGCCTCTGGTACAACACACACAGAGCTTTGACAAGATCTGTGGCAGCATCTGAAAGCTATAATACAATTTCAGCTTTCCACCCTTCCAGGGTTCTCTGATCAGTTACAAAAATACAACCTAACTTACATGTACACATTTTTTTCTCTCCAGCAGGACATACTGTTGATGCATTTTTAACACAAGTAAATTTACAAATATATTTTTTTAACTCAAATATTTGTACAAATCAGTGCGATATTCAAATATCAAAATTCTTTTACAAAACTCCAGCTAGCTGTGCTGGCATATGTACACATCTACTGCTCTACGCTCCTGGAACAGATGGCACTACCTCATATCACATTATCTATCAAAGGCAAATGGTCAAATAAAGAACAAGTATCACTTTCAAAATTAAAATGTTCCGGACCCAAACAGACCACATATTGCTGGTGCAGATCCTACAATGGTACTCTGCACCACCTAAGGGCCTCATTTTGCAGTGACACAAAGTTCATCTTCACATATGGGAATGAGTGATTGAAAAGCAATGAATAATATTCCTGCAGAAACCAGTGTCTCCAGTATGCGTAACCTGCCAAGTTTACTTCCTTTGGCTTTCTGAAGGACAGCTGCTCTAGAAACAAGCAATTAGGAGGCTCAGTTGTGTAAATCAGTTCCTGATCTGTCCATGGAACAGTAGGGTCATTGCAGTCCCGTAAAATATTTGCTGTAGCTGCATTCATGATCACAACTGCTTTAATGATGTTTCACTGTTACTTAACTTTAACAAGAAACTACTTACTTTGACTTCCAAGATGGCTGCACATTGAGTAAAAACTTATTTCTAGCTCTCCCGGTGTGAAAAAAAAAAAACTCAGCAGAGAAGGCCAGCAAACTTGTGTTTATGGGTAAATTAAAGTAACTGACTAGACAGTGCACTGCCTGGATGCCAGGAATAAAGAAATACAGAAGACCTGTGAAAAATTCGGCTATAAAAAGTGAGAAAGAAACAGTGGCTGGGGAGAGTTCTGTAGCTGTTAAGCAAAAAGCAATTCAACCTTCAGACATGACTTCCAGGGAACCTACAGGAAGATATAAGACAACTGCATATGCACCTGGTTAAAATAAACAAAACACTGATGTCAACACAAACAACAAAAGGCTGGAAAAAAATGGAAGAAGCTTCAAACGGGTATTCAGATGAAATAATAAAGCTGCAAAAATCAGAGATTGAAATAAAGAAAAGGCTGGCTGAATAGGATACTGCTCAGGAAGACATGTTTCAAAAATTAGAGTTGGCGGACAGAGCATGTGGGGAAAACCTGAGATTTTCAGCTATACCAGAAAAGCTGGAAGGAACAGACTGCATTAACTTTATGAAAGCACAAATACGCAACTGGACAGGTATTCCACAGCAGGAATTTTTAGCTGAAAGGGCACATTGTGTGTATGCTCCAAACCTGGCTATAAGAAAGCAACCAAGACCTTTAATAGTAAAGATGCAATCCTACTAGCAGGAGGAGTCGATTCTGACAAAACTGTGGCAGAAGGACAACGTACTAAAATTGGGAAACAGAGTGTTTGTGGAGAATGATTTCTCATTGTACACCAGAAGGAAGAGGGGCACATTTATTTCACTATTCAGGGAATGCCGAGATGCAGGTGTGAGATTCAATCTGCTGTACCCAACTGTCTCCAAGGTATTCTTCCCTGGAGGAACAAAATCATATTTTGAGGAAGTACATGCTAAGGAGGAAATACAAAAGTTTGTCCAACAAAACGTAGGCTGTGAAACATAAGGAGATTCTGCTTTTTGTTGTTGTTCTTCTTTTGGTAATAAAAGACCAAAGAGGGACTGCACCTGTGAAACCTTTTCAAAATTTTCAATGGAAAATGCTGGAGAGAAGGAAGGAAGCATGAGAGTTTACTAGAAGAATCGAGGGTACATTGGAAACGAAACAGAGACAGGATTTTGGAGATGAACAGTAATAAAACCAGTAATTTAAATATGGGATTACAATGCAATAATATTTGTGAAATATGACGGAAAGTACAGTTGTGTACACTTACCATAAATGTAGACGTTAGAGTGTATTCACTGTTGCAGTCATCACATTTGGGTTACCCCTACCAGGGTAGCCCTTGGCCGGCCCGAATACCAGAAGCTTAGTATTTCTGCGCCAGTTGCTGTCAGGTCATCAGTAGTATAAAAAGTAAGGCAGCAGACATCATTACATCAGTTTTTCTTGCCCTAACCTGTCAGGAGCCCTCAAGCAGGAGCCAGGTTCTGGTGAAAGAACCCCACCAGTAGAAAAGGGTGGAGGCAGTCAAGGAAACTAGGGGCTGGCTAGGATGCCCTACAAGACTGCAGAGGCAAACCCTGCCCTGGATTTAGAGAAGACAGGCAGGTGGTAATTTGGTGAAGGTGTGAACAGATGACCAGGTGGCAGCCTCCAGGATGTCCTTGGTGGGGACTCCTCTGAGGAAAGCTGCGGAGGCTGCTCTGGTGGAGTGAATCCTGACTCCCTTGGGGGGAGGCTTTCCTTGTTGTTTGTAGCAGAAATGGATGCAGTGTACTATCCATTTGGAGATGGCTTTGCCCTCTGCCCCTACAGCAACGCTAACCATCAATTGATCAGACTTTCTGAAGGATTCAGTCCTGTCTAGGTAGAATCTGAAGTCTGTGCACATCAAGAGAGAGTGCAGGATCCTTTCTCCCTTGTTCTGTGGGTTAGGGAAAAATGTGGGCAAATGAATGGATTGGTTGACAAGCCACACTGGACATTACCTTGGGCATAAAGGATGGGTTACTCCTGAGGGATACTATGTCAGCATGGAAGATGATGAAGGGTTCCACAGCCATGAGTGCTTGCAGCTTGGAGACTCTTCTGGCTAAAAAGTGATGGCCAGAAGGAAAGCAGTCTTCCAGGTGAGCAATTTTAGCTCTGCTGAAGAGGCAGGTTCGAGGGGGGGGGTGAGCTTTTCCAACACAAAGTTAAGGTCCCAAGTTGGGGTCGGTGCTCTTCTGGGTGGCCTCAAGTTGCTAGCCTCTCTTAGGAACTTGTTTGATCAGAGGGTGTGAGAAAAGGGCTGCTCAGTGGGAAAATGAGCAGAGATAGCAGACGCATGAATTTTAATATAGGAAAAGGAGTCCACTGTGTAGCAGGTCAGCTACGTAATCCAGGATGAGAGCGAGGGAGGGAAAACTGTGCTGTACTGGTTCCCTTAGCCTGAATCCAGGTGCAGAACCATTTGTCAGCATACGACTTCCTAGTGCTAGGGCGTCTGGCCTCATGTATAAAATCTAGAACCTGTTTGCTCAGGTTGACAGATTGATCGGGTGTTAGGGAAGAAGCCAAGCTGCCAAATTAAGTGTCTGCAATTGGGGATGCTTGAATTCCTCTTCCCTCTGGGTCAGGAGGTTTGGAATTTGAGGGAGATGCCAAGGTGGCAGAGTGGACAGGCTGTGCAGCAAGGGGTACTGGTGCTGGTGAGGCCAGTCTAGAGCTATAAGAAATGTCCTTGTTTTTTTCCTCCTTAATGTTGAGCAGTACCCTGGGGATGAGAGGTAGTGGAGAAAAGGCATAGACCAATAGATTGACCCAGGGGAAGGACAAGGACAGGACATCCACTTTCCAAGCCATGCGGTGATTCTCCCTGGTGCAGAACTTGCTGAGCTGATGGTTGGTGTGGGAGGCAAAGAGGTCGACCTTGGGGGTACCCCATTTCTGAGTTATTAAAGCAAAGGTTCTTCTGTTGAGCTGCCACTCTTGTGGGTCCAGAAGATTTCTGCTTAAGTGGTCCACCAGAGAGTTGAGAGAACCCGGCAGGAATTGTGCTAACAGGTGGAGTTGCATGGCAGAGGCTGTGTGCCAAAGGGTTATGGCCAGCCTGCATAGAGGGTAGGACGGAGTCCTCCCTGTTTGTTGATATACCACATCACAGTTATGTTGTCTGTTTTGATCAGGAGAGGCCTAGGGAGAGAATGGGGCTTGAAAGCTATCAAAGCGTGCTGGACAGCTATCATCTCTTTTTGGTTGATGTGCAGATTGACTTGCTGTGGGCTCCATTGGCCCAGTATGCACCTGCTGTCCAGGTGTGCATCCCAAGCATAATCTGATGCATCTGTGGTGTGGGTCTGGACAGCATGGGGTGGTGAGAAAGGTAGTTCTTTCTTGAGGGAACATGCAGTTGCCCAAAGAAAATCTTTTCTGAGGCAAGGTATTATGGGTATAAGAGTCTCGAGGTCTTGATAGAGTGTTGACACCAAAGGCTTTTTAGGTACCACTGAAGTTTCCTCATATGCAGTCGGGCATATGGAAGGAGTAGAATGCAAGATGCCATGAACCCCAGAGCTTGCAGGATTTTCCTTGCAGATAGTTGCGGTCTCATGGGTAGTTGAAAGTAGTAGGCTGTCAGGAAGGTTTGCTTTTCTGGTGTAAGGAATGCCATCTGGGATGCTGTGTCCAGGCTTGCTCCCAAGAATATAATCCTTTGGGTAGGTACCTGTTTGGATTTCTTTTTGTTGATTGTGTACCCTAGGGAGATTAGTAGGGACTTCACAAAGTCTAGGTGCTTGAGCAGCTTTTCCTGGCTGTCTGCCTGAATTACGTAGTCATCCAAGTATGAGTAAATCTGGATATTCCTTTGTCTGCAAAAGGCAATGGCCAGAGCCAGACATTTTGTGAAAACTATGGCAGTAGCAGATAAGCCAAAGGGAAGCGCAGAGAACTGAAAGTACTGAGATTGTACCCTGAAGTGGAGATATTTCCTGCAGGATTCCCTGATAGGGATGTGGAGGTAGGCTTCCTTTAAGTCTAGGGTGGCTAGCAAGCATCCTTGGACAGCATGGGTAGCAGCTGCTGGAGGATGAGCATTTTGAATTTTGGGATCACCAGGAAGGTGTTTAGAATGGATAGATAGAGGATGGGGCACCAGGTGCCCTCTTTCCTGGGTACCAGAAAAGGGGGAGAAACCTTCACCTTTCTGTTCTGAAGGACGTGCTCTACTGCCCTCATGGAGAGGAGGGAAAGGACTTGCTTCTGCACCTCTGCCCACTGGTTTGGAGGTAGATCTGGGAACCCTTTTGGAGTTGGAAGGGTGTGGAAAGAAAATCTGTATCCCTGGGACACTATGTTGAGAACCCAGCGGTCGCTGGTAATGGTGACCCAAGTGTTTGCATGAAAGGAGAGTTTTCCTCCTAGGGGTAAGTGGAGGTGGGCAGAGGGAGGGGGTGGGGGAGGAGAGTTATTGCAAGTTCTTACCATAAGGGGGTGGCTTAGAACTCCCTGGTTTTGAAGTGGAGGTAGTCCACTGCTTAGATCTCTGCATTCCCTGTGGCTGCTATCTGTGGGGTCTGGTTCCCCAGGGTCTGGGCTGAACTGACCTGGTGGGAGCAGAAAAGGACCAGTGCTTGGAGGGACAATGCCTGCTGAACCTGGGTGGCTGGACTTGTAAGAAATCCTTAACTGTCTGCATAGACTTTGCTTTTTCTTCCATCTTTTTTTTTTGTTTTTTTTTTTTGTTTTTTGTTTTTTAAGACCTCTTCTGCCTTAGTGCCAAATAAGTTTTATTTATTTACATTTGTTGACCGGGAGAGTCTGACTGGACACAGGTCCATTTTCAGCGGAGGCCCGGGGAGAAAAGCTCCACATTAAAGTATTATTTGCATTATACAGTTAAAAAAAAAATAGCATTTAAATGTAGACATTATTGTCCATGCCGGTGTGAATGACCTGAGACGTACCTCCCTGGACTACATGAAAAGAGACATAGAGGAGCTCTTAGATTATGTAGCCCAGGCTGGTATGACCCTGACCCTGAGCAGTATCCTACCTTCACCAAGAATGATGCCACAATACAGAGACAAAATGATCAGTTTTAATAATTGGCTTAATTTCTGGTGTCACTCTAAGGGGATCCAATGTCTGTCTGCCTGGAATGACATGCTTGACAAGCCACGCTGCTTCGCAAGGGACGGCTTGCACCCGTCACCTCTGGGTTTCCGGATATTGGCAAAGGCTCTTGCCACCCCCACAGTGCCTTTTTTAGACAAGGCTCAAATTCTAAACCCACTGCCCTAGAAAACAGTAATGGGAAAATACTAAGGGTAATGCTGCTCAATGCCAGAAGTCTAAATCTCAAGATGCACACCCTTGAAGCCCTCCTCAGTATGGAGAACATCGATGTCTGTGCTGTGACTGAAACCTGGTTCAAGGCTCCTGAGAGCACCCCGGCACTATCAGGTTTTACCTCATATCATGCGTTCCGGCCCCAAAACCCGGACCATACCACAAAAGGAGGGGGTGTATCCATATTCATCAAGGATACCCACACCTCCAGGCCAGTGGCAACTCACGAAGCATCAGAAACCATTCAGGTGCAATTAACCATAGGCAAAACTGCTCTACAGTTTGTAGCATGTTACAGGCCACCCTCTCAAACTCAGGAACCACACACAGCCTTCCTGAAGACACTGGAGAGTATAAAAGTCTCTCCAAACACCATCATATTGGGTGACTTCAACTACCCAAACATAGACTGGGAACATTACTCAAGCCCCAATACCCTAGCCCAAAGGTTCCTGGAGTTCATAAACTCAAATGTTATGGAACAACTTGTCACCATTTCCACAAGAGGTGAAAATATACTAGACCTGATCATCACAAACATGGGGACAAAATGCTCCACACCGGAAGTATATCCCTCATTGGTGAGATCAGACCATAAAACTAATCTCACTGGAGATCCACATCCTGCCCCCAACCTCAACAAAAAAGACCACAGTGAAGAACTTCTCAAAAGCCAACTTCACACTTCTTAAGACTGGTGTGGTATACTTCAAGGGCCCTGAGCCATTGGAAACCACAACCCACGCTGCTGAATCCCTTACAAATGCTTTCTACGAGCACCTCCAGGATTGCATGGATCAAGCAATCCCAAATAAAATCAAGGCCCTTTCCACCAAAGGCAAGCGCCTGATCTGGTGGACCCCAACCATAAACAAACTTTACAACAAGAGGAGAAAGCTACTACAAGATAGAGCAAAATCCCTAAAAGGGAAGACCTCTCTGATCAATACTAGTAAAAAACTACGATCACTCATAAAATCATCCAAGGCCAACTTTGAGAGAAAAATCACCAAGGACTCAAAAGACAATCATAAGGCCTTCTTTAGCCATGTTAGAAATCTGGGTGGAAACTCCCAGATATGCTCAGAATTAGTCCAAAATGATACAAAAAAAAAAATCACTAAACCCACAGACATTGCAATCATACTGGCAGACAGGTTCAGTGCAAAATTTCTCCCCTCCCTCCCCCCCAAAAGGAGAAATATCTATCCCAGCAGAGTGTAGCCTCCCAATCATCTCAAATGCCCAGGTGAGAGCTGCTCTCTCTAAAGCTAAAAACACAGCATCAATGGGACCGGATGGTGTCCCCGGCTGTATGCTACACGAACTCAATGAGGAACTAAACCCACACATAAGGCTGCTGTTTAATCTTAGCCTTACCACAGGATACGTACCCAAAGAGTGGCGTACAGCAACTGTGGTCCCACTCCACAAAGGCGGTGCTTCTACGGACCCTGGTAATTACCGCCCCATAAGCTTAACAAGCCTGGTCTGCAAAGCTATGGAGAGGATCATAATGGAACTCATAAATAAAGACATAGGGGACCTACAGACATTGGATCCTACCCAATTCAGCTTTGTCAAAGGCAGATCATGCCTCTTGAACTTAGTCGACTTTTTTGAAACAGTCACCAAGGCCATTGATGAGGGTAAGGCAGTTCACACAGCCTACCTTGACCTTGCAAAAGCTTTCAACACAATACCCCACTCGGGTATCATAGAAAAGCTCACCAGCTTAAATGTAAACCCATATGTCACAAGATGGGCTGCAAACTGGCTCAAGGACAGAACTCACAGGGTTAGAGTTGCTGGTGCCATGTCAGACTCCAAGCCGGTCACAAGCGGTGTCCCACAGGGCTCAGTCCTAGGCCCCTATTGTTCGGCATCTACTTTTCAGAAGTGCAGGCAAACATAGGAGGATTGTGGCTGACAAAGTTTGCAGATGACTGCAAACTGGGCGCCATAGTTGAAAATCCATCAGACATAGATATCCTTCAGAGAGGTCTCATAGAAACGGATAACTGGTGCCAGAGCCATGGCCTTAAGCTAATGTATAATGTATAGTCATACCCTTTGGTAAAAACGAGGTAACCCCAAGTTACCACATAGGTGGCAATCCATTAAGCACAGAAGAGGTTATCAGGGACCTGGGGACCCAAGTTGACAGTAACCTTTCTTTTGACACTCACATTGCCAAAGTGGTTAGGAGGACCTTCTACATTGCCCACCTGATTATGAAGGGATTCACATCCAGATCAAGGGAGGTCATTGTTCCCCTGTACTCTTCACTTATCAGACCAAGGATTGAGTACAATGCCCCATTCGAATGTATCTTCTGAGACACCTGCAGCAATTGGAAAGACCCCAAAAGTTCCTCACCAAAAGGATAAAGGGGCTCAAAAATATGCCATATGCTGCCCGACTGAAGAAACTCCAGCTCTATTCAGTCGCATACCGTCTGCTCAGAGGTGACCTGTGCCTGACATACAAGGCCATGTCCAACCCGGAATTAATGGACATGCTCCACCTCAAAAAATCCAAATCCACCAGAGCCACAAGAGCAAGAGACTTAAACCACAACACGGATATAAATAGGACGTGCTGGAGGGACAGATTCATCACCCAGAGACTCCCTATGCTGTGGAACAGAATCCCGGTCCATGTGAGACAGAGCACCTCCGCTGGCTCTGTTCAAGAGGAATCTTGACCAGTGGATGGGAGATCGTAGGTTTACCCCGGGGATCATCTCTGTATCACTGCTGGACAGAGGCACGGCAAACTAATGGGTATAGTATTCTTCAACCTAAGGGGTGGTGAAAGCCACACAACTCTGGCTAGGCTTATAAATGCCCTAGGGCAGATAGCCTAGTATGAACCTATGAACCTATTAGTCCAGTTAAGGACACAAGACAAGAAGAAAACAGATGTAAAACAGCTGTAGAGCATAGTACAATTTTAAAATATGGTGACTTATACTAAACATGGTTAAAATGTAGTTGAGATTCATCAGTGAACAAGTGATACAAACAAAGTACATAACAGCCATTAGCAGTTGTTGCTACAAGAAGTTAGTATTAAGTGGTAGGTAGCTGGGAACATGAGTAGCCAAGCTTGCTAAGAGTAGGTTGTTGATAGGGGGCCAAGAGAGGTAGTGGGTGGGGGAAGTGAATGGTATTAGACGGGGGGTTGCAAGGGCATATCTGGCAAGTTAAGTGTGATTTTAGTAAGAATTTAAAGTGGGTGCAAGAAGTTACAGAGGTAATCGAGGATGGGAGGGAGTTCCAGAGTTTGGCTATCGTACAGGAGAATAATGCTTCTCCAGCAGAGTTAATGGCTCTTGTGACCTGTAGGAGGTTTTTGTGGCTGGATCTTAGTGGTCTCGTGGTTATGTAGGGTTGGAGTAGATTCTGGAGGGATGGGACTTTTAGTGGTTGGTTTATTAGTTTGTGGGCGAGTGTGAGTTGGTACCACTGAAGGAGGTGGGGGAGCTCTAGCAGCCCAGTTCTGCTAGTGAGAGACAGTGGTGAGTATGGTAGGAAGCCCCTGTGGCGAATTTGGCGATTTTGTTGTAGCAGGTTTCGAGCTTATTTAGATCACACTGTCTAAGGTTAATAAATACTGGACAGGCATAGAGTAGCATAGAGATAAGATGAGAATTTGCTACTGAAATTTTACCTGCTTTGGCAAGTAGTTGCCGATTTCTACATAATGCTCCTAGTTCTTTGTGCACTTTAATGGTCATGGAAATTTGAATGTCAAAGTTCAGTTTATTGTCTATTTCTACTCCTAGTAATTTGGTGTGTTCTGTAGGATAGATGGTGGTGGTGTCTTTTGCTGTGATGTTAAAGTGAGAGCGGTCTAGGGTAAGTTTGTGTGGGTTGGAAGATTAGTAATTTTGTTTTGTCTGGGTTGAGTATTAGTTGGGCATCAGATAAACAAGTTTCAATAGAAGAAAATGCTTCCTGTGCGACTTTTTGCAGTTCTGGTAGGGAGTGGGCTGTGCAGATGATGGTTGAGTCATCTGCGTATTGTATGAGTGTGTTATGTGTTGTGGCCGAGGCTAGATTATTGGTGAAAATAGAGAAGAGTAGGGGTCCCAGGATGGACCCTTGGGGAACTCCTATGGAGACTGGTAGTTGGGGGGATAGGTTGTCCCGCCAAACAACTGCTTGGTAACTCTGAAACCAGCTGATGACTGGTTGAGAGAAGGATAGGTTATTGAGAAGAGAAATTAGTTGTTTGTGTGGGACCATGTCAAAAGCTTTAGAGAGGTCTAGGAAGGTAGCTGAGGAGAGATCACCTGCATTTTTATTTTGTAGGGTAGTGTTAGAGAAAGAGTAAGGCGGTGGTGGTGCTATGGTTAGGTCGGAAACAGTGTTGTGTGTTGGAGAGGAGGTTGTTAGCAAGGAAGTTGTCTTTAAGCAAGGGGGCATCCAACAATTTAGATTTCACATGGTCTGGCAAGGGCTGTTCCTTAAGCCATGCATGCCTTCTAAGGCCAGAACTGGTGACTGCTGCCCTGCAAGAAGCTTCTAGGGCATCAAAACCACAGTGTGTTTAGTTACTTGACTTGCAGAATGCATTATCTCTTGTAACTCTCTAAATTCTGCACAAGCAGGAAAGGAAGACATTTTTTGTTTTAAGAGTTCCAGGGTATGTTGCTGAAATTTTAGCATATGGAACTGACAATTTAGTGCTCCGATAGCCATCTGTCTAGTGCTCAGGAATCCCTATCGGAGGGGGTGGGATTCTTAGCAGAGGTTGCTTTAATTCCTTTAGGCCCTTGAGAAATTATCTCAGGGTCAGCAGTAGGATTTTTAAAAAGAAATTTGTGCGAGTCAGGGACTCTGTAATACCAGTCTGGTTTTCTGGGTACAGGAGGGAGGGTGTCAGGAGTCAACCTGAATTCCAGGAAAACATCTTCCACAACATCCAGGACAGTGGGGGATGGCCAAGGGTTTATCCTGTGGAAGATCTAGGAATTCCTAAGTCTCTTTTTCGACTGAGGGTAGTCATGACTTTCCCATTGGAAATGCTCCCTTAAGGTGTGAAGGTTTTCCCAAAGGAAAAATCCTCTGGGGGAGAGGCTGAAGGAATGGAATCCTCTGCATCAGAATCCTCATAAGCAGAAAGCGGTTGCATGTCTTCATACTCAGATGCATCACAGTCATCAGACTCCTGTTCAGACAAAACTATAGGGGACAAATCTCTTTCGTTTGATCAGCATAAAGTCTTCCACCATTTTAAGCATTTGAGACTGAGGCAAGGAAGCAGGTGCCCGAGATTGGGTCGTCAGTTTCTTGGGTGTGGTTTGTAACCTGGGTGTAAGAAACTCGGTAGTTTTCGAAAGAATGGTAGTCGCGAAAGTCAGTTTGTGTCGAGAAACGGTAGTGTGAAGGACTTCCTCAGAAGCCAGTGCCTGCTCAGTGGCTCCAGACCCATCCAAGGTAGAGACTACCACAGGATCCATAGTCTAAGAAGAGTTTTGCTGCATACCGGACTCCAAAAGGGTCTCGATAGTGGCCTGCAAATCCACAGAAGCGGGCATCAGGGGCTGTGAAAGCGCCTCACTGAGGACCGGAGAACTGGCTACTAGCTTAACAGGAGCATCGTCGGTAGGCTTGGACCTGTGCTGCCTCTGTGTATCTTTACGTTTTTTCAGAAGATCTGCTGTCGGATGGCTTACTGAAGCCATATCAGAATTCGAAGACAGTAAGCGAAAATATCTAGCTACAATAAGGGCCATAATTTGTATAGTTCTGGCATTGAACAAAAGCACAAGCGCGACAGCGGGGGATGTAGTCTGGGCCTAAGCAAGTGATGCACTAAGAATGAAAATCTCAGTGTGGTATTTGCTTTCCACAGGAGAAACATTTGTTAACTTTTTCTGACATCGGTTAGTGCAAGTAAAAAGGATCCCCAACAGAGTACTTCGCTTTAGAAGACTTCAGCTTCAATTCGGAAGACGAAACTCAGGTAGAGGCAGACCGGCACTCGTGCGAACTACTTCTGCTTTGGGCTCTACGGCAAGAAAGACTGATGTAATGGCATCGGCTGCCTTACTTTATACT
This sequence comes from Protopterus annectens, assembly GCF_019279795.1. Taxonomy (NCBI): domain Eukaryota; kingdom Metazoa; phylum Chordata; order Ceratodontiformes; family Protopteridae; genus Protopterus; species Protopterus annectens. Next base: position 802,432,871 of record NC_056747.1, on the reverse strand, counting down.
ACTGATGACCTGACGTCAGTCCTGAAGCAACAGCAACTGACGCAGAAATACTAAGCCTCTGGTATTCGGGCTGGCCGAGGGCTACCCTGGCAGGGATAACCCAAATGTGATCACTGCAACAGTGAAACATGAACATCAAGGAAATCTGGATATATTGGACTTTTCAGAGTTTTTTTTAGACTTGTGGGGGACTCTAAAGCATACGCCCGACTTCATGTCATTAACGTTCGGAAAAGTGCTTTGGTGAGGGCAAGAGGAGGGTGAAAGGTTTTTCTTCTCTTTAACAGTACCAAATTTGTGGCATGTGGTCTTTACATACTATAAAGTATTTTTTTCAGCTATTTTTAAGTGTAATAGGGATTGTAAACAGATGATGCTGTTTTTTTTTTCTTTCTCCCTTTTCTCTCCTTGATCAGTTTTAAGAAATTTAGGCACTGCAATGTATAAAAAGTCTGGTTAAAAAGCATGACAAAATAAAAGCTAATGTGCATGTTCTCATTCTTGCATGAGGAAATGATGGGACTAAAGATAAAATTGATTTATTAACAAGTTTGAAGATTGAATATCAATACATGTAAGCTCAGTAACAATTCTACAGCTGGTCTTCATGTTTCCATGGAGACAATCTGATAAACAGAATCTGGCTACAGTCTGATGGAGAATGATTGGCTGAGGAAAAAAAAATAAAAGAGGAACTGGCTAAGACAGAATGTTCTCTCAAAGCATACAGGGGTTTTCCCAAGTACATATTGTTCTCTGAAACCATTCAAGAACTTTCCCAAGGTAGTTAATGTTCTCTGAAAACATTCAAGGGGGTTCCCACCTGGGAAACCTGTAAAAAAGATAAGACAAAACCAATCAGCACTTAGTAGAAGCACCATGGGTCTTAGCATGGATGATCTTTCTTTTAGGTTAACTCAAGTCTCTGTGTGTGGCTGTCAGTTTGGGACTTTTGTTCCTATTAGGAGGGTAAAACTTCAATATCTGAAGGTATACAGAGTTTTGTGTGTTAGCATTATGCCAATAGGTTTTAGGGGGTATTTTTTTTTTGTTTGCGGGGTTTCTGTAAAACAAATAGTTTTATAAGATGTGACATGGGCTCAAATGTACATGACAAGAAACAAGTGTATACAAGTTAAACCTGCCAAACAGTGTATGCATGCAACACAAAAGCTGGAACTAGACATTTAACAACAAAGGTGTTACAAAAGGTGGGAATAATAAATTTAATACAATGATGCTTTAGTGTCTTTAAATGTAAATGGCCTCACAGATAAATACAAGCAAGAATGAGTAGTTAAGTAGTTAACTATATTAAAAAATGTAGAGTACAAATGGCTGTTACAGGAGACACACTTGGAAAGAAATGAACGTGTGAATTTGATAAAGAAAGGTTTTCAGGATGGTTATTCAGCGGAATACATGGGACAAAGGAAAAAAGGGAGTACTTCCAACGGGAGCTCCAATAGTGATAGAAGATAAAAAAAATAAAACATGGCAGATCTGTAGTGCTAAGGGGCTACTGGCAATGGAGGAGGATTACACTGGCATTTAGTTAAATTACACCTAAAACTGCTGTAATGGAACTTAAGAAATTCCTGGGAAAAATAATCCATTTTCAGCAAGGAATATTACTTATAGGCAAGGACTGGAACTTGATTTGCAGCAGTGAAGATGTGCCGGGGGGTGGGGCAGAAGGGAAAATATAACAAAGGAGGATACATTTTTTGAAGAAATTTATGAAAATATTTGGCATGGAAGATGTGAATTTAGTAATAGGAGTTCAGAGTGAATTTACATATTATTCCCCAAGATCTAAAGGACGAGGCTAGAAAGAATTTACATTTCACAGGAACATGTGCATTTAAGTGAAGGTCTTGATACCTACCCAATAACTATTACAGATCATGCGCTAATAACAGCCAAAATAAAAACACAGGATAATTAAATAAAAATGAGACATTGGTACCTACCTGTTGAAAACAGAGGAATTTAAGGAATGGTTAGTGGAGATTATTCAGGGGCTGTTAGAGAGGACAGAAATTTCTTCCGCAAATATAGCTAGGGAGTGGGATAAAATTAAGGTGGAGTTTAAAAACAGGGTAGACATGAAAGGGAGCTATGGTTACGAAGTAACAAATTATTTAGAGGGCCTGCCAAATGTGCAAGTATTGCAGAACAGGGGGAATCTCACAGAACAAGAAGAGGATCAACTGCAGAGTGCTACGCAAAAAATAAGGGATTACTTCGATAACATGCACAAGCTTAGAAAGACTGCTGTTAAGCAACTGTTTTTTGATAACACTAGAGCACAAAAGCTTTTAGCACAACAACTCAGGCAACAGAAAGTAGAAAGGGCCGACGCCAAACTTAGGGAGCCTATAATAAAGAAGGTAACAAGAAATCCTCCAGAGGTATTAGAAATATTTTGGAAATTCTATGAGTCATTATAAAGCAGAAAAATATGAAAATCAAGAAAAGATACAAATGGAAATGTTTGTGGAAGAATTAAATATTCAAAGGTTAAAGGTAGATGAGATTCAATTACTAACAGGACAAGAGGAGATTAGATAAAAAATTGTGATATAACCAACCTACAAGAAAGGTCCCCAGGAATAGAGGGTATTCCTGTAGAAGTTTGGAAGCTAGGAGGAAAAAAACTGCTAAAGATCTGGAAGGTTTTGTTTAAACAATATCTTAAGAGAAACAGTACCACCATCCTGGAAGAAAGCAGAGGTAGCTGTAATAACTAAAGAGGGTAAGGATCCACCAGACCTAGCTTCATACAGGCCCATTTCAATATTAACCCATGATTACAAAGTGTTCATGTCTACAATGGCTAAAAGAATGACAAAAGTAATGCCAAAACTGACAGACATGGACCAATGTGGTTTTGTGGCAAGGAGGGAAACATTTAACAACATTAACAGAGCACTGAAGATCCAAAGGGAAGTAGAATGTAAGAAAACACCATTGGTGGTGGGTCTTGATGCAGAGAAAGCATTTTACAGAGTAATCTGGGACTTTATGAGCAGGGCAATGGACGCATTTGCATTTCCAGAAAAAATATATAAGGTTGATTAGGAGAATATATGCGGGATTGGAGTAGAAAATTAAAGTGGATGGGGTCCTGTCTGATAATTTCTGCTTGAGCAGAGGAACCAGGCAGGGGTATCCTCTTTCCCTTTATTATTTGCATTATATTTAGAACCACTGCAAAGAACACAAGGGACTCAGAAATTCAAGGATATAACTGGTATGGTAGGTCAAGAAAAGCTGTCTTATTCGCCGAGGATATTATTTTGTACCTGACGAAACCAGAAAAATACACTACAGTGTTGTGAAACATTTTGAGATAGTTTCATATATTTTCGGATACGAAATTAATGAAGCTAAAACAAAAGGCAATAGAAGTAAATTATGCACCCACACATGAACTGGTTCAGGAATACCCATATTTATGGGGACAGGATAAAATGAAATATTTAGGAGTATGGATTAAAAATTATACTAGTGTGGCAGCTAAGGATATGTGGGAAGAGACTAAACAAAAGATAATACAAAAACTTAGAAAATGGCAGCTTTGTTATATGGCTATGGATACAAGTAGTTTACTCCCTTTAGTCTTATACACAGATCAGGCATATTTTAATCAACCAGAGAAGCTGTGGGTAGCAATTATTAACGAGCTGAAGGACTTCATCTGGAAGGGGAAGATGTCATGAGTCAAGTGGAATAAGCAGACTCTTCCAGAAGAGGGCAGACTGGGATTACCTAATTTGAAGGGGTATTTCAGAGCGAGCCAGGCTTTTAGTTTTAGCACTAAAATCTGTTTCTCTGAGCTCAGCACTTGTTCAAAACTCATTGTAGGCAGTAAATAAGCTATAAATTATTACAACACTCAATTTTCCTCGCTTGTCTAGAGGAAAACAGTTTTTAGTACTTAATAAATAAGCACCTATCCAGGCATGTCTAAGGGTTAGCTCCCGGTGTTTTCTCCTGTCTACGTGATGAATCTGGGCATCCTGGGGCAATGCAGCAATTGCTTCATGTACACAGACAAACCTCTCCTCCTACCACCCAACACTACAACCTGTGAGAGATGCACTTATATAGCCAAACTGGAAGCAAAGTTCTCTTCACCAAAGACTGGACTAGACAGTCAAGAGAAGAAGGTTAAACACTTGCACCACACCCCACTCCTCACACAGTCCATCAAAACACACACAGAGAAACACGAATCACACACCCACATTCGCGGAGGCTCTCAATAAAAATATGCTAAAGCAACAGAGACCTCCAAAGCAGAAACGCAAGCAACCTCCACCCCCCCACCAACACAACTCAAACAACACATAGCCCACAAATGCAGTGTGGCACTCAACCACAGCCCATAAGGCATAACAACGTACCCAACACTCTAGTCATAAGTGACTCTATAGTCAGGCACACTGATGTTCCACTCACCAGGCTAAACAAAGAGAAAGTTACTGTGAGCTGCCTGTCTGGTGCCAGGATCAGCCACACAATGCATGCACTCAGGTCAGTCCACAACAAATACAAATATGACTCTGTCATTGTTCATGTTGGTGTGAATGACCTGAGACGTACCTCCCTGGACTACATGAAGAGACATGGAGGAGCTCTCTGATCTTGTAGCCCAGGCAGGTATGACCCTAGCCCCGAGTAGCATCCTGCCATCACCCAGAATGATACCACAGTACAAGGCCAAAATGATTGACTTCAACAATTTGCTAAGCGTCTGGTGTCATTCTAAGGGGATCCAGTATCTGTCTTCCTGGGATGACTTGATCGACAGACCACGATGCTTTGCCTGAGATGGCCTGCATCCGTCACCCTTGGGATTCTGGATACTGGCTAAGGCTGCCACCCATATAGTGCCTTTTTCAGGCAAGGTTCAAATGACAAATTCACCACCTTAACAGGTACAAGCAAGCAAAATCTGAGGATAATGCTTCTCAATGCTAGAAATCTAAACCACAAAATGCATCCACTCGACGCACTCCTTAAAATGGAGAACATCGACATCTGTGCAGTGACAGAGACCTGGTTCAGGGCTCCAGAGAGCACCCCTGCATTACCAGGCTATAATAATTCATACCACACTTTTCGGCCACCTAACCTGGACTGAAACACTAAAGGCATCGGTGTGTCCATATTCATTAAGGATATCCACACCTCCAGGCTGGTTGCTCAGCATAATGCATCCGGAATTATCCAAGTGCAACTACCCTGGGCAAGAGCTCAATCCAAATTGTAACTTGCTACAGATCCCCCACCATGCCCCAGGATTCCCACTCCTCATTTCTTGTTACACTGGAAAATATCAGAGTACAACCCAACACCCTAATAATTCAACAACCTCACCATTAACTGGGAAAACTACTCATGTACCAAGATTTGCTCAACGTTTTCTGAAATTCATAAATTCCAGTACCTTGGATCAACTTATCCAAACCCTCACCAGGGGCAGTATTATCCTAGACCTGGTCATTACCAACATGGGCGACCGGTGTTCCACACCAGAGATCAATTCCTCCTTGATCATATCCGACCACAAGCTAAAAACCCTAGACATCCCCATCCTGCCCCCACCCCCCATTAGGGAAACCACAGTAAAAAATTTCTCCAAAGCCAACTTCACACTTCTTAAGACAGAAGTGGTAAACTTTACCACACGCATGCAGACGGACATTAGAGGTACGACTGCCGAATCCTACACAAATGCACTTAATAAGCACTTACACAAGTGCATGGATCGTGCTATCCCTAACAGAACTAAGATGCTATACTCCAAAAAAAGGAATCCAATCTGGTGGTCCCCTGCCATAAACAAACTCTACAACAGAAGAAAACAACTGTTGCAACAAAGAGTAAAATCCCATGATTGGAGGAACACCCTGGTCAGCCTCAGTAAGAAGCGGAGATCCCTCTTAAAATCCTCCAAAGCTGGTTACAAAAAAAAAAAAAAAAAAAAAAAAAAAATTGCCATTGATTCTAAAGACAACCACAAAGCATTCTATAGCCAAGTCAAGATTTTCAATGGCAATACTCAGATGTGCTCTGACTTGCAGCACAATGACACTAAATATACAGAATCGGCTAATATTGCCAACATCCTGGCAGATAGGTTCAGTGCAAACTTTACCCCCCCTCTCACCCTCTAAAGGGCCCAGCTCTATACCAGAAAAATGCAATGTTCCTGTAATCACTGCTGCACAGGTAAAAACAACACTCTTCAAAGCCAAGAACACAGCATCCATGCAACCCGACATCCCAGGCTGCAATCTACACGAACTGCAGAATGAACTGGCACCCCACCTAAGCACCATATTCAATCATAGCCTCACCTCAGGCTTTGTGCCCACTGAATGGCACACAGCGACAGTCATCCCACTCCACAAAGGGGGAGCCACCATGGACCTCGGGAACTACCACCCCATTAGCCTAACGAGCCTGGTCTGCAAGGCCATGGAACGTATTATCATGGATCTTATACATAAAGACATTGGTAATCTCCAAACTCTGGACCCCACCCAGTTCGGGTTTGTAAAAGGCAGATAATGTCTCCTAAACCTGATGGACTTCTTTGAAGCAGTCACCAAAGCCATAGACAAGGGTAATGTGGTTCACACAGCCCATCTAGATCTCACCAAGGCTTTTGACACCACCCCCCTCTCTGGAATTATAGATAAACCACTAAACTAGGTATAAATCCCTATTTCACAAGATGGGTTGCCAACTGGCTCACTGACAGAACCCAAACTGTAAAAGTAGCAGATTCCACATATGACTTCAGACCAGTGACAAGTGGAGTACCACAGGGTTTAGCCCTGGGTCCTATCCTGTTTGGTATCTACAGGCACAGGTACAGGCTAACACAGGTTTCTCGCTAATGAAGTTTGCAGAGGACTGCAAACTAGGAGCCATAATCAAAACTCCTAATGACTTGGACATCCTGCAAAAGGGCCTCATGGAGACAGATGCCTGGTGTCAAAGCCATGGCCTCAAGCTCAAGGCCAAAATGTGCATAGTCATCCACTTTGGTAAAAGCTCTGTACCCATGAGCTACCACATAGGTGGTAGGCTATTTAACACCAAAAGCGTGATAAGAGACCTTGGGACACAGGTGGACAGTAGTCTCTCCTTTGATAATCACATTGCCACAGTAGTCAGGAAATCCTTCTACATGGCACACCTCATCACAAAAGGTTTCTCATACTGGAAAAAAAAAAAAAAAAAACAAGTGGTCATTCTTCCCCTCTACTTGTCACTCATTAGACCCCCTATAGAATACATTGCCCCTTTTGGTATGCACCTCACAAGACATCTAGAACAACTGGAAAGGTTGCAGAAATATCTCACAAAGAGGATTACTGGCCTCAAACAGATGCCCTAAGCAGACAGTCTAAAAAAACTTCAGCTTTACTCAGTCGCATATTGCCTACTCAGAGGCGATTTCTGCCTAACATACAAAGCTATGTCCCCAGAGCTGTTGGACATACTCCGCTTAAAGAAATCCCAATTCCTCAGAGATACATGCTCTAGGGACCTAAACCTTGTCACTACAATAAAGAGAACATGCTGGAGGGACATATTCCTGTCCCAGAGACTTCCCATACTCTGGAACAAACTACCCATCTATATCAAACAAAGCTCCTCTTTAACATTCAAGAAAAATATTGATGATTGGATGGGAGATAGGAAAATCACCCCAGGGATCACCTCTGTGGCTCTGCTGGACAGCAGCACAGAAAAATAAATTTTCTTGAGTGGCGAACGCCAGGGTACCTTTTTGGTTAGGCTTAAATAGGCCCTAGGGTCAATAGCCAAGTACCTACCAATGAACCTATATACACACACATTACATATTTTATATATATATATATATATATATATATATATATATATATATATATATATATATACACATACATATACATATATACACACATATATATATATATATATATATATATATATATATATATATATATATATATATATAAACATATATATTTTTTATTATATATATATATATATATATATATATATATATATATATATATATATATATATATATATACACATACATACACACACACACACACACATATATATATATATATATATATATATATATATATATACACACACACACACACACACACACACACACATATACACACATATACACACACAGATATATATATTATATATATATAGAGATATATATATATATATATATATATATATATATATATATATATATATATATATATATATATATATATATATATATATATATATATATATATATATATATATATATATATACACACACACACATATACATATATATATATACACACACACACATTTATAAGCCTAGCCAGAATGTGTTTGGCTTTCGCCACCCATTTTAAATTAATTTTGCTATGCCCTTTTTCGAGGTTAGTATACTCTGCCTCTGTCTAACAGTGACACAGAAGTGATACCCCGGGGTAAAACTACGATCGCCCATCCACTCATCAAGATTCCTCTTGAAGAGAGGAAGTGAGGGACTCTGCCTAACCTGGACTGGGATTTTATTCCAGAGTGAAGGGAGCCTCTGGGTTATGAATCTGTCCCTCCAGCATGTCTTATTCATTTCACTGCTGAGGTTCAAGTCTCTCGAGCGCGTAGCTCGATGGGATTTGGATTTTCTGAGGTGCAGCATATCCATTAATTCCGGGTTGGACATGGCTTTATACGTCAGGCACAGATCGCCTCTGAACAGGCGGTATGCCACTGAGTAGAGTTGTAGTTTCTTTAACCGGGCAGCATATGGCATCTGTTTGAGCCCTTTGATCCTCTTGGTGAGGTACTTTTGGGGTCTTTCCAGTTGCTGCAGGTGTCTGGTAAGGTACATCCCAAAAGGGGGATTGTACTCAATTATGGGCCTGATGAGGGATGAGTAAAGAGGCATGATGACCTCCTCTGATCTAGATGTGAATCCCTTCATGATTAGGTGGGCTATATAAAATGTTTTTCCAACCACTTTGGCCACGTGGTTGTCAAATGAGAGATTGCTATCAACTTGGGTCCCCAGGTCCTATGTGGTAATTTGTGGGCACTTTGTTTTTGCCAAAGGGGATGACTATACACTTTTTGGCATTTAGCTTGAGGCCATGGCTCTGGCACCAGTTGTCTGTTTCTATGAGGCCCTTTTGGAGGATGCTTGTGTCGGCTGGAGAGTCGATTATGGCGCCCAGTTTGCAGTCATCTGCGAACTTGGTCAGCCACAGTCCTTCCGTGTTGGCCTATACCACCGAGAAATATATACCAAACAAGAGAGGTCCCAAGACTGAGCCTTGTGGGACACCACTTGTAACTGGTTTGGAGTCTGACATGGCTCCAGCAATTCTAACCATGTGGGTTCTGTCCTTGAGCCAGTTTGCAATCCATCTAGTGACATAGGGGTTTATATTTAAGCTGGTGAGCTTATCTATAAAGCCCAAGTGGGGTATTCTATCGAAGGCTTTTGTGAGGTCCAGGTAGGCTGTGTGGACCAACTTCCCCTCATCAATGGCCTTGGTGACTGTTTAAAAGAAATCAACCAGGTTTAAGAGGCAGGATCTGCCCTTAAAGTCGAACTGGGTAGGATCCAGTGTTTGTAGGTCCCCAATATATCTTTATTTATGGAGGTCCATGATGATCCTTTCCATAGCTTTGCAGACCAAGCTAGTCAGGCTTATGGGGCGATAGTTTCCAGGATCCGTTGAGGCACCACCTTTATGGAGAGGGACCACTGTTGCTGTACGCCACTCTTTGGGCACATATCCTGTAGTAAGGCTGCGATTGAACAGTAGTTTTATGTTTGGGTTTAGCTCTTCTTGGAGTTCATGTAGGACACAGCCCGGGACACCATCTGGTCCCATTGATGCTGTGTTTTTTGCTTTGGAGAGGGCGGCTCTTAGCTGAGCATCTGAGATGTCAGGGGG
>NC_056747.1:802332867-802400367 GCF_019279795.1 Protopterus annectens | reverse complement strand
AGTTCTAACAAGAAAGGTGAAATGAGGACAGTAATTTGTTTTGCATCTCTTACTGGAATGAATGTAATTACGTAAATGTGGGTTTGTCCTATTGCCCAAACCAGGCGTTTGGCTAACCCACATCTCTTCAGTGCCAAAACGTAGGCGCCACAGTGCAAGCTGTGCGATCCTGCCTGGGCAAATGTAAGCAGCAAGGAAAGAACAGCATAATCAACATGACATTAACATTTTTTACACATCTCTGTGTCCAAAGTATAAAGAAGCATGCAATACACAGCGTAAATTTTAACGACTGTCACACTCAGTATGCTACACACGCTGTGAAATATACTACGCCCAGTTCTGCAGACTAGGGCAGCAAACTTCACCAACTGTCAAACATAGAAAGTCCAACTCATGGGGTACTCCAGTGCTGATTAACAATAAAATTGAAAGAGATAAAAAAATGTCCATTTCGCAAAAAGAAGACTGTCAACAACCAATGAAAACCTTACAACGGGCATATTGTACAAGAGAAGAGGTGTTCCCCTTGTCAGAACTATCATTTCCACAATATCGATGTACCTCTCAAACAAAATACCCAGCCCAGTTACAGTTTGGAATAGTTTCCTTGTGTAACAGACTCCAGAATATAACACCTCAATACATTTTTGCGGATGACACTACATAACTTTCAACTGTCCCTGATTTAGAGTCAAATTTTAGCTCTATCTCTCTCGTCTCAACCACTCCTAAAATCAAAGACTTTTGCAGAAAATGTGGTGAATTCAATAAAGAATGACAAGTTAGTTGTAGACTTCTTTTGCTTAATAAAACGTATTAAAAAGAATCCCTGATTACTTCAGAATTTGTCCCCGATTCATTGAGAGCTATAACACTCTCTGCTTTTCCAGCTACTTTCAGATGACAGCAGCAATATTACCTTCTACTGCCACCTCACCTTAACAGTGACACTTCCATAAATTTCATATTCGCTATTAAGCGATAACCAATACGCTTACCTTATTCACGCTTCCACTCCCGTTTACTAGTCACTCCCTATAACTCACCAAACCATCCACTTATTAAACCTTACTTTATCGTCTCCCCCTACAAGTGCCTCATACAATTGCCACTATGTATAGCACCAATCAGGGTGACCTGTTAACCTGGAACAGGAAATTGATTTGGATTTGTCATGATTATGTCTGGCTGCTTAGCAGCCATGGCGGAGTCGGATATTTTGCCTACAAATGACAGACTTTTTCTCATTATGTATTAATTACCAATCTTTTCATTTGATTTTGAAAGTAGTAGTATTTGAGCTTTTTAATTGATCTTATGACGTCACATTGACGCGACAATCTTGTTCGCTCGTGAAAGTTCACAACGTGGACTTTGGATAGTTGTTAATTTCGTGTAGATTATTTTAGGTGAGTTGTACTGCAGTGTTTTTTTTTTCAGATGAAGTAATGCTGTTTCTTTCATGCCAGGTGTTTTGCTCTTTTTTTTTTAATGTTCTTTCGCATAAAGAGGCTGCAGTTATTTTTTGCTATTACTGGCTGGCACTCCATCCGGCAGCCAGTCCGTGCTCGCTCTGGCCACCAATTTTACCTTGGCTTTTCTTCATTTCTAGCTGATAGTTTGACTTTTAAAGGAATGCAGTGTTTCCCTGTTTAAGAAGTCTCCTTTTTCTAGAACGTATGATAAATTAGTAGCCCATGTCGAACCTAAAATATATATATTTTTAAATATAAGTTAATATGTTTTTATCCAAAATCCAAACCTGCCTGCACTAAAGTAATTAGTTATTGCTAATTTTCATAGGATCGTAGAAAGTTACTAGGCTATTGGCCCCCTGAGGTCCTTATAAACCTAGCCAAGAGTTTAGCCCATGTTTAGACAAGTCAGCACCCGATGCCTCAGTCCAGCAGGTACATACGTGGAATCCCAGGGTGCATTTTCTGTTTCCCATTCAGTTTTCCAGGTTGTGCTTAAAAAGGGATAATGAGGTGCTCTGCTTGATGTAGAGAAGGAGTCTATCCCACAGATGGGAGAGTCTCTGGGACACAGTCTGTCCTGCCAAGAAGTCCTGTTGATGTCACAGATCAGGTTGAGGTCGTGTGTGCGGGTTACTTGAGTGGAGCTCTACTTGCGGATATGTAGCAGTCCCATCATGATGGGATCTGAGATTGCTTTGTAGGCCAGACAGAGGTCACCTCTGAAGAGTCTGTATGAAACTGCATAGAGGGACAGGGCTTTTAGTCTACCCGTGTAGGGTAGATATTTGAGGCCCTGGATTCTCCTGGTGAGGAACCTCTGGGTTCTCTCCAGCTTTTGCATGTGCTTTGCGAGGTACATGCCGAACAGGGCATTTTACTCAGTAATGGGCCTTATGACCTCCTTATCCCTGTTTGAGATACTCCTACAAGGTGGGCCATGTAGAAAATTTTCTGTGCGACAGAAGCAATGTGGTGGTCAAAAGTTAGGTTGCTGTCAACCTGGATGCCCAAATCCCTCACAACTGATTGTATGCTTTAAGATGATGTTATTAATGTGATAATTAGTGGGGACGTCACTCTCCCCAAAGGGGATGATATTGCATTTTTTGTATTCAGCTTGAGGCCATGTTTCTGGCACCAGTCATTTGTTTAGGTGAGACCGTCTTGGAGGATGCTCACATCACTAGTGGATTTGCTGACAGCACCCAGCTTGCAGTGATCTGCAAACTTGGTCAGCCATAGTCCATTGGTTTTGGCCTGCACCTCAGAAAAGTATATCCCAAGTAAGAGAAGCCCCAAGACCGATCCCTGGGGTGCACCGCTCATTACGGGTCTACTACTTGAAGTGGCTACTCCTATTTTGACTAGGTGGGTTCTATCAGTGAGCCAGTTTGTTACCCATCTGGTAACATACGGATTGATGCCTAGTTGAGAGAGTTTATCTATTATGCATGAGTGGGGAATAGCGTCAAAGACTTTGACCAGGTCAAGGTAGGCAGTGTGCACCATCTTCCCCTCATCCATGGCTTTGGTGACTGTCTCAAAGAAGTCGACCAGATTTAACAGATATGACCTCCTCTTGATGAAGCCAAACTGTGTGGAATCTAGTGTTTGGAGGTTGCCAATGTCCTCGTTAATGAGGTCCATGATATTCTGTTCCATAGTCTTGCAGATCAGGCTAGTTAGTCTGATAGGTCTATAATTTACTGGATCGGTGGATGCTCTGCCTTTCTGCAAAGGGATGACAGTGGCTGTCCTCCACTTAGCTGGGACAAAGCTGGTACTCGAGCTTTGGTTGAATAGGTCGCCTAATGGTGCTGCAGGTTGCTGCCCAAGTTCATTTAGGATGCAGCCTGCGATGGTATCTGGTCCCATGGAGGCTGTATTTTTTGTCTTTGAGAGGGCAGGGATTACCTGTTCCCTAGAGATAAGGGGAGGGGAGCAGGTACTGGCGATGTCCTGATTTACTCATTTTGTTGTAATCCTAAATGCTTTAATGTGAGCGTGCAGTCTGGTGTGATTTTGTTTTCTTGGTACACTTATTCTTTTTATTAATATTTTGGGCAAAGTTTAACACATTGCATACTTGAAAGCCAAAGTTTGTGTTTTCTTGGAAAATAATACTTATCCTCCCTGTACTCCTAAGAAGAGTTTACTTGAGTAAGTGTTATAAATGTCTAAATTCTGAAGTCGTGATACATGTCCATTTCCAAAACTAAGCCAGCAAGCTGGCATCTGCCAACTGTGTGTATAGATGCTCAGGGTTGGAGTTGCAAGTGTTTGCATAAAGTAGTGAAAATGTGACATTTTCCCTTTTTAACATTAGTAATGCAAAATTGTATTGTGATGCTGTCGACTGTATATGCAAGCAGGTGGGTATTAGTTAAAAAAAATTGGATGGGCAATATAAAGACATTCTAAAACATTTGTTTGGTTAAGCTATGGTTATGAATGTTAGCAAAATTTTCATATCTTCATTCTTTTCATAAAAGCTGATGACTTAGAGGGGAAGTAAATTGTGTCTTCTTATAGAAAACACTAAACAATTGAGCCTTGGTGCATGGCTTTGTAGATTAATGCATTTTGCAGTATTGTGAAATTTTACATGCATAGTTTCCAAAGCATGGTGAACAAACAAAATCAGAACAATGAAAAAAAGAAAGATTAGATTTGGTCATGTCAGCTGAAATGGAGACATCCATAACATAAGACAAGGCCTGGCCAAAGCAATTGCAGGACCCAATTTGTTGTGACCCTTGGTTGACACCCTCATCTGCCACTCCAAACTTTCTACCACTTGTCGGTTTCTTGTACTTGAGACTATTTCAGATCAGGAATATGTCTGTAACCAAAATAAGAGACGGCTGCATACTTCCCCTTTGTCTCTCCTTACACGTTTACCTCTTTTTTTTTTTTTTTTTTTTTTTTTTTGTCTTCCTCCTTTCCTTTGAGTTTGTATTTATTTGATAGTAGGCACCAGTTAGTCTGCACCGTTTGGGCGAGTTTGAGGGGGAAACGCTCAGCATGTTTTTAGGAGGTGAGACTAACCCCACAGAGACAAGGAGAACATGCAGACTCCATGCTGGAGTTGTCTGAGGTCAGAATCAAATCTTGTACCTTGTACATGGGAGACAAAAACATTAACTGTTATGCTAACTGTGTCTTACCTAAACTGTGATTACTAAAAACTGAACTAGCTACTAGTGCATTTCATGACAGGAAATGTCTGCTTCACTGACAAATATTGTAACTACTACAAGAGCAAGAATACCATTAGAGAAATGTCTTACATTTTGCTGTAGTGCCTCTCAGGCAAGTATCTGGGTCATGTAAAGCATAATGACCTTGTCATAGGCTAGTGTGCTGCACCATGTATGAGCAGGACCCTATTACACCAAATAGGTCCATTTGGCCCTGCAGAAATTGAGTTTTGTTATGAATATTCTTTATTTACCAGTGCAGTGTAATGCTGGTTTAGGTAATGACTTTCTTAAGAGTACTGATTTGCATTTCAAGGAATTTGAGAAGAAAGCTTTAAATTAAAAACACTTGGTTTGGAACTTATGGTACCTTGAAGCTAGTTTGAGTAATGAAAGACTTCCTAGATGTTTACATATTAGTAAGGCACACACCATTTCTGAATTAGACAATGAATTTAAAAGTGAATGGAAAGATATTTTAAAATGAGCAGGTTGTTAATTAGTGGCTCTATTTTCCATTTTAAATAGAAGGAAATTGCGAAGTTAATGAGATTTGAGGCATGATTGTTTATTTAAAAAAAAAAGTGTAGAGAAAGTGTATGAGACACAGATATAATTTCTTATTAGCTTTGGAAAAAGGAAAAAAAAGTTAAAGGGGGGAAATAAATTGAGAGATTTGATTTGAATAACTGTTTTTGGCCAATCCGATAAGAGGGGGCAGACCTGAATAATCAGAGATCCAATCAGAAGGAAGGTCCAGTCAAAGGTTTTCTTTTTTTGTTTTGTTTTTTTAAGATCCCTGCACTACTGTTCCATGATTGCAAGGCAAGTATGTAAAATGCAACAGCATTTTCAGCAATTTCCACATTACAGGAGGCAGAGACCACTGTTAAAAAGAAACAGTTAGAAGAATTGCATTCCTCAGAGGTTTGTTCAGTGTCATAAAGCATCAGTGGCAAATGAAGTTATTTCAGAGGTACGTCCCACCCAGAGAACAGACTCCTCAGAAAGATTGGAACCAGCTGTGGGTTTCACTTTAGAATGGGTGCACACAGTAGATTCCAAAACATTTTGCAAAATAGGAGTTCAGTAAATGATGACAAGTTTTTTGTTGAAAGGTATTTTGTTTCAAGAGAACATTATTAAAGGGCCACTTTTCAGATGTAAATAAGTTATCTTGCAGACTTTTATCATATGTGGACATTTCAGTTTTGCAGAAAGAATTTGGTTTTATCCCCTCTAGAAGGGCAACTGTAATGG
Organism: Protopterus annectens; assembly: GCF_019279795.1. Taxonomy (NCBI): domain Eukaryota; kingdom Metazoa; phylum Chordata; order Ceratodontiformes; family Protopteridae; genus Protopterus; species Protopterus annectens. The sequence continues at coordinate 802,394,426 of NC_056747.1, read as the reverse complement.
ATACACTTACAGCCTTGAGGTTATATATCAGAAAACTGAGTTTGGCAGTATATTTTAATATGCACAAAGTTAAGAGATTTTTATGGTTGTGGGCTTGTTAAACCCAGTACATTTATTATTCCAACTTGCAATCTGATAGATTCATTTGAAAAGATTTGCAAGGGTGAAATTGGGCAGTTGTTGCTTAAGTGTTTTTGTTTAATTTGTCCAAGGATGAAAGATTAGCACAGAACAGCCTGCCTACAGACAGTTCTATTAGAGTAATGAAAGTAGATAATGATAAAGGTGGTGGTTTTGATGAAAGATGTTGATTATGAAGCAAAAAATATTTTCATTAAGTGATTATGCATTTTATAGACAGGCTGATTATAGCAAGATCAGTATGGGATACGGACAGATTATGTTTTTATGAAGAAGGTTTGGTTGACAAACAATTTAAAGATTTTCTGTTGTTCCCTTTCCAAGAATTGGGATGGTTTTTGGTATTCCCAAACCAAATAAAGGAGATCTTTATGTTCTATAGTTTCAGAGGCTTGGTGTAGCTGCAGACAACAGAACCAGATTGATGAAGTAGCTAAACCAAAACGCTACACGGTCTTGAGACGCCAATAGAACTCCACTAATAGTACCGTAAAAAATAAAACTTAAATAGTCCAAATATCACTGACAAAAATTTAATAAAATAACAAAGCACACAAGTGAAAACTACTCCAATTCAGTTTAGCGCTTTCACCCGCAAAAGTACAGGCTTCATCAGAACTGAAGAGTAATCCTAACCCATTAACAATTTAAAAACTTTTTGGCGCCAAAATCCATATATGTTATTTAAAGATACCTGCACTTACCCAACACTAACTTAAGAGACTAGTGTTAAAAACCACTAATCTTCCTAATATTATCTTATACATTTAATTTGCATTTCCATACTATAATCATCGATCCATATTGAGCAATGGTTTAATGGAAATGCCATAATTTAATCCTGGGGGTGTTGTGGCATCCGTTAACATCTGCCACCACATTTCTTTATACAACAATGATGTCTTATAATCTCCACTACTAGGATTTAATTTGATACTGTCTATTATGGCAAACTTAAAAATGTGACTATCATAATTTTTTTTGAATATGTCTAAACAATGCATTTTTTTCTACCTCCTTCTTAATACAATACAAGTGATCATAAATACGCTTACTTAGCTGCCTTTCAGTCTTACCTATATAATAGGCCTTACATGAGGAGCAGTTAGCCATATACACAATACCTTTAGATTTACAATTCCCTTGCTTAAATTTTATACAAGTCTTATTGATGTTACTTAATTTTATACCTTCATTTTCGTTGATAGTGTAGCAATAACTACACATGCCACACTTCCTAGTATGTTTACAACTAAAGTTTGTAGTCGACGGACCTCTTTCTAAATATTTCTTGATATTTGGTCCCATTTTGTAAACAAATATAGGGTGACATCCTTTTATATTCATAACCTCTTCATCAGCTAAGATTATTCTCCAATTAGATGTTAGAATATCTTTAATTTTAAATGAATGAGGTCCATATTCGTTAACACAAGCTGTACTAAAATTAGTAGAACTCTCATCCTGTTTTTTAGAGCTGTTGTCTGTATGATTATTATTATTCATTTTAAGACCCAATAATGGAACATAATTTTCCCCCCTCTTCTTTTTCACTTCCTGTTTTACTTTAGACAACATTTGGGGGTCATAACCTCTTTCTAAAAACAATGACGTAATAAAGTCAGTTTCTTCTATCATATCAGAATACACGAAAGTCATTCTTATAGCTCTAATTAATTGCCCTTTATATATATTCCTTAATTTTTTGGGATGGTTGCTAGAATATTCTAGATAATTGTTTGAAAATGTATTTTTTCTGTATATCCTAGACTGGAAATTTTTTCCATCATTGTAAATCCATGTATCCAAATATGCTAAACCTTCCGAACTAAATTTTGATGTAAATTTCAAATAACTGCTACTAGAATTTATACAAGTTAAAAATGCATGGACATTTTCCAAATTACCTTCCCATAGTGTATATATATATATATATATATATATATATATATATATATATATATATCGTCAATGAAACGGGAATAGTACTTAATATCCTTCATAAATACACTCTGGAAAATAGTAGATTCCTCCCATTGCAACATCACCAGGTTTGCAAAAATGGGGGCGCATGCCGCCCCCATTGCTACACCCCTGGTCTGTTTGAAGTACTCACCCTCATAGAAGATGTAATTATGCTCCAGAACAAAACTCATCGTGTCAATAAGAAGACATACTTGATCCCAATCAATTTCCGCATATTTTCCGATACTATCAGCAAACGCATTTAAACCGTCATTTTTCAGTATACATGAGAATAAATCAATGATGTCTATAGTTACAAATAGAATATCTTGTTTATATAAGTCTATGGGAAAATTCTTTAAAAATTCCCATGAATCTTTTACTAGGTGTGGAATTTTATTGTAAATGTGTTTCAAGGAAACATCTATCATAACCCCCAAGGGGAAGGTTTTGGATCTGCTGCCAGATACAGTAGGACGAAAAGGTGGGTCATCTATCTGTTTGTGTATTTTGGGAATACCCACCAATGAAGCAATAACCGGATGTTCAACTTTGATGTAATTATAAGTATCTATAGTTATCCGGTTGTCGATCCAAAACTCTTCAATATGTAAATCTGTTTTTCTGTAAGCTATATTGATCTCATTTAAGGAAACTGTCATAGTTTCCCGAAGAATGTAATATATCAAAGATTTTTGATGCATATACCGTACTATCGTAAATCACGGTTCCACCCCCTTTGTCAGGCTTCATTACGCGGATGGTTCTATCATTTCTCATATCATTCAGTAATTTTATTTCATCCCCTGATAAGTTGGACTTCATTTTGGTGTCACATATCTTATTCTGTAAATTGTATATTTGTTTGGTGACAACCTTATCATATATGGAAATAGTGGCATTCATCAACGGCATAAAATTACTTTTCTTTTTAAATGTTGTTGTGACTTTATCTGACTTACAAGACTTTTTATCTGTAACTGTTCCAAGGGAATTCTTAAACATCACTGCAAAATTTAATTTTCTAATGTATAATTTAAATTCACTAAGGCAGTCCACTATTCTAAAGTTAGCAGTTGGAACATATTTCATACCTTTGGAAAACAAGTGAAAATGGATAATATTAAGTGGGAGGTCTGTGTAATTATATATTTTATAGTTCTTATAACTATAAATAATACCTTCTTTGTGAAAATATCCACATCCCTACTAGTGCAATTGAGTGTACTGCTCTGTGTTTCCGTTATTGCACTTACCAAGACCGTGTAGCGTTTTGGTTTAGCTACTTCATCTATCTGGTTCTATAGTTTCAGAGGCTGGCTTAAAGGCAGAACCATTGGCTGTTTTTGTGAAACACAAATTAAAATCATTGGTCAAATCCATAAGGTCTTTTGTTTTGGAGTCTGCTGATCTCACATGCAAGTTAAGTTATCAGTTAAAATCCGAAGATTGGTTAGTGACAGCTGATTATCTCAAGCTTTTGTAAAGTGTTTCCTACAGAATTGGGTTTACTTTGGCAAATTTACTACAAAAGAGTTTTTTTTTGGGGGGGGGGGGGCTCTCTTCTCTTAATTCTTTAAAACAATTATTTTTTTAACGATTGCCACACCTTGAAATTGTTGGTGATGGCCCACAGTTATGCTAACATCGTGTTAGGTCACTGGGGGGATTTGTTTTTGTACAACAGTATATTTTTCATTTTTAGAAAAAAATGTGTTTTATTGGGGATGTTTTGTTTCTGTGGTCCATTGAAGTAAGAATGTTCAAAGACTTTCTAGAGTATCTTAAGACTGAAAGTTTTTTGAAATTTAGTTTTTCTTGAAATAAATGTAGTTTGGTCTTGACATCAGGTTGCAAAAAAAATATGGACTGTAAAACGAATTTTACTTCAGTAGCCAGTAGCAAGTAAGTTTTTTGGAATATAGTAGTATGCACCCTACTTATTGAAAGGAGAGCATTAAAAAGGGCAAATGATCAGAACAAGTAGATTATGTTCTACTCAGCAAGATTTTGGAGCTCAAATCTTGTTAAAAAGTAGATTTTGTTAAAGTGGATATCCATTGCAAATGATTGATGGTATAAGAGAAGCTGTCAAAAGCATTAGACTGTTTATAAACCATTAACGAAGAATGCAAATGTCAAATGTGATATGAAAGAGAATAAGTTCACCTTAAGAATGGTTTTGACTTGTACTTTGGATTCTACCAAGATTAAAATATTAATAACTGGTGTATTTTTGGAGGTAATCCCACAATTAAACAGTGTGTGAGAACCCATTTTTTATTAATAAAAGAAGTGGAAGTCTGAACAGTCTTGAAAATACAAAAAAGTTCAGAGAGACAATTACTAAGAGTGAAATGAACTTGTGCATGTAATAGGTGTAACTTATCTAGTCATAGCATATTGTCCTTTGTGTTGCATCAGTACAGATAAAATGTATGTGGTACCTAAATATTGTGACTGTACAACTAATGTATATGTGGCTGAATGTTTGGTGTCAGGGTTTCTGTACATGAAGAAGTACTCGGAAGTTAAGTGTAAGAATTTACAAACATTGCCATGCTATTAAAAGAATGTTGAAATTTTTTTTATATGAGCATGCTTTGAGGTGCAAGGTGGCTGAGATTTTTGTTGTATGTTATTGAGATTATAGAACTTATTGTTAGCGCTTTTGTCACCTTTCATTAAAGGAACTTCTTCAGACATTTGTAATAGGTCAATTTACAATTTAAATAGTCCCAAGTTGATGACATCATGGATCTCCCATTATCCAAATTCAGCAAGTATATAAGTAAATACATTCAGATTTCTTTGTGTATAAAAACTTTTTAAAACACAAATTCTTCACAGATATTAATTACAACAAAAATGTCAAATATTAAATGCCCTCATAGAAATGTTTTTTACCTGGTTAATGCTTTAAGTTGTAAAATACATTTCAGGGAACAAGAATCGTTCAACACAGGGTAGGAAAAGGCATTTACTCTCAGTTGCCATAGCAGCTGCCTGTCCTCAAGTCTTAAAGCTCAAGGCCCCCTCGTGGGATTCAGATCTAGTTTTTCAATAACCATAAAAAAGAAAGCGTGGTTGGTGTGTTCCAAAATATGCTTGGACAAAGCGTTGTTGTCCTGTCTAATAATACTATACTGGTGCTCGTATATCCTTTGTCTAAATTGCCTCTCGGTCTTTCCTATGTAGAAAGAGGGGCACTGTTGTTACCTAGCTAAATATATAACACCTGTTGTCCCGCAGTCAAATTTTCCTTCTCAGGAATATTTAATATTCCCTATATTATATGAGGAAGAAGTTTCTACATGTTTACAAGAAGAACATTTTCCACATTTCTTCATCCCTTTGTTAGGAACATATGGGTTAACTTCTTTTTCAAGTAGTGTTTTTAGATTAGAGCCTTTTCTAAACATCACCCTAGGTCCTGGCCCTAACTTGCTCCTAGCCATAGTGTCCTCGTTAATCATGACACAATTTTTATTGATAACCTACCTCAGGAGTTTGGCTTCACTTGAAAAGGTTGTTATAAAACTGATGTAATTTAAATTGTCCTTTCTATTAAAAAAGTGTTCTGTCATGACCATTTGTTCGTCACCCCTTAAGGTTCCCCTATTTAAAATGGCCTTGAAATGTCCCATTTCCTTTTTCCTTCTAACCTCTATAGCAATCTCATCCAGTAAATCTATTGGGTATCCTCTCCTGGTGAACATCCCCTACAAGTTTTTACACTCCACCTCAAAATCAACATCCAGTGTAATCATCATTGCCGCCCTTACCAAATGGCCCTTTACAACGGCCCTCTTCTGGTGGTAAGGGTGATTACTGCTGTAGTGAAGAAAATCATTGGAGTACGTAGGTTTGTGGTATATTTTGGCAATATACCTACTATGGGTTATGTCATTAACAGGCCACACATCTAAGTATGATACAGCTGTAGTATCAAAATGATATGCAAATTTCAAAAAGGGGGTCATGTTAGATGAGATCTCAACAAATTTTGGGACCTCTTCTTTATCTCCCTTAAATCAAAAACCTATCATCAAGGTACCTTATGTACCAGTGTACCTTGTTTTTGAACATTTCATGTTGGAATAACAAATGTCTTTCCCAATAGGCCATAACACAATTGGCGAAAGTACCCCCACAGGGTGACCCCATCGCAACACCTGTTTTCTGCAAAAATAAATCCCCTTCAAGTAAGAAAAAAGTTATTAACCAATACTAGTTCTAGGAGAGTAATAATTAAATCAGTCTCCTCACCAGGTGCCCCCTTTTCCAAAAGAAAGTCCCTTACCCAGTCTAATCCCATATTCTGGGGAATGACCGTGCGCAGGTCCTTAACATCTATTGTAATGAAGTTGTATTCTTGGTTAAATTCCAGGTTATTCAGTGTTCCCAGGAACTGCCAGGAGTCTCTGCAGACTTGTCTCTCTGTTTCCATGTATTTTTTTCATTTTCAAATCAACAAACGTAGCACAGGCATAGGTTATGGAGTTCCTGCCATTAATTATGTGTCTAAAAGGGGGGGTCATTTAAGTTCTTATGCATTTTTGGAATCCCAAATAGGAACGGGGTAACTGGTGTTATCCTATCCAAATAGTTCAGTATATCTATATCAATGTACCCCTCCAAAAACAAGTTGTTAATCGCTGTTTTTATACGCTGATAGGCCCCATTCATTTCACTGAGACCTGCTCGTATGCTTCATTATGCAGTATATCTCTCATTTTGTTTTTGTATTCCTCCTGTTTCATAAAAAATAATCCTTCCTTTTATCAGGACGCATAGACCTGACTCCTGTTGTCCTTGGGTCATTAATTTCCTGAACTTTTATTATAGTCAAGTTTTTACTGCTATATACATTACTGGAAGTTCCCAAAAGGTGTCTTATATCAACCTCACATGATTTCTCAAAACAGGCAATAATTGCCTGTAATGGGGGATTAAATACGCTTGAAATCCTAAACTCTGGTAGTACAGAAAAAGTGTTACCCAAAAGTAGTTTAAGGTTTAGTTTGCGAGCTACAATTTTAAGTCTAGTAAAGTCTTTGCCAAATTAGCCCTATTTGAAGGGACAAAGGTAAGTCCTTTGCAAGTGTTTCGATTAACCCAGGTTTTACAGTCTCCAGTCTCCATAGTATAATTGTAGATGTTAAAGTCCCCTTTTAAATTTGTGCAGATGCTGACACGATGGCTCGAACCCTCCGCTCCACCAATAATGCCCGCTCTGCTACCTCCTTCGCCTGTTCTGCTTCCTTGTTCGGGCGTTCCTCTGGGCTCTGCTCACCTGCTTCTGCTGGCCGTTCCAAAAATCCTGTTGCTGGAAATCGCCATTATTGTGTGTTTGTTGGCCTCTTGAGTCGGTTGTTCTAACCCACAGGGGTGTGTGTTGCACCGTCAGTAGTATTTCCCAATGTAATGGATTGTGTTTCCCCTGGTGCCATATTTATAGAGGATTTGTTGTTAGAAGGGACTGTCCCATTAGATTCTTGTGAAGTAGGGGGAACTGGGTATGCTCTGCCGGATTCATATTCCTTCCGGTCCCTGTCTAATTTTTACAGTTTTGCTCCTTTTAATTTCTCTATGGTTGCATCGATACTAGTAAAGATGCGACAAAAGTCAAACTTGTATCTCAAAAAATTCGAATCAAGTTTGACCTTTGTTCTAATAAGTTCAGTTCGCTTTTCAGCCCATCCATTTGTAAAAAATAGTTTTTGACAAGTAGTTCAAGGTATTCAATCCCTTGCTTGTCAAATAATTTCAACAAGTCCAGTTGAAAGGGGGAATCCTTAACCAACCCAGTTGGGTAACGCCATTTTCTAAGCCCCCCGAGGAATGTGTTGTTGTATGTTGCAGCGTATGAAACACTTACAACTCGTACCAGCAGGCAGAATCTCCCAAATGGAAACGTGGTTAATCAACTGAATGGTGTGAGTCGAGGTAATCCTTAACCAACCCAGTTGGGTAACGCCATTTTCTAAGCCCCTGAGGAATGTGTTGTTGTATGTTGCAGCGTATGAAACACTTCCAACTCGTACCAGCAGGCAGAATCTCCCAAATGGAAACATGGTTAATCAACTGAATGGTGTGAGTCAAGGTAATTTACCTCTCAGTAATATTTCTTCGGGTCCTTTACCTAACTCACAGACTGCGCAAGAAGGGACAGCCCGTGAACTTAATATTAGCACTGAGGCTAGTAATAACATCACTAATAATGTGAACATTACTAATGTCCCCCATCTTAATGACTGGCTAAATAGCGATGCTATTTTTAACTTTCAGCAAGGGGGAGGTGAGAACTAGGACCGAGCATCAGGTGTGATGCAAAGTGAGAGCACCATTGCAATTAACCTGAAATAGTTTGATGTGCAAATCATGAAATACAAGAAACTCCAACTTGAAACAGCCTATTTGAGAGAATGTATACAATGACAACACATTCCTCGGGGGCTTAGACAATGGCGTTACCCAACTGGGTTGGTTAAGGATTCCCCTTTTCAACAGGACTTGTTGAAATTATTTGACAAGCAAGGGACTGTATTCCTTGAACTAGTTGTCAAAAACTATTTTTTACAAATGGATGGGCTGAAAAGCGAATTGAATTTATTAGAACAAAGGATCAAACTTGATTCTAATTTTTTGAGATACAAGTTTGACTTTTGTCGCATCTTTACTAGTATCGATGCAACCACAGAGAAATTAAAAGGAGCAAAAATGAAAATAGACGGGGACCGGAAGGAATATGCATCTGGCAGAGCATCCGCAGTTCCCCCTACTTCCCAACAATCTAATGGGACAGTCCCTTCTAACAACGAATCCTCTATAAATACGGCACCAGGGGAAACACAGTCCATTACATTGGGAAATACTACTGACGATGAAACACCCGACACCCCTGTGGGTTAGAACAACCAACTCATAGGCCGACAAACACACAATAATGGCGATTTCCAGCAACAGGATTTTTGGAACGGCCAGCAGCAGCAGGTGAGCAGAGCCCAGAACAACAACTAGAGGAATGCCCGAACAAGGAAGCAGAACAGGTGAAGGAGGTAGCAGAGCGGGGCATTATTGGTGGAGCGAAGGGTTCGATCCATGGTGTCAGCATCTGCACAAATTTAAAAGGTGACTTTAACATCTACAGTTCTACTATGGAGACCATAAAACCTGGGTTAATCGAAACACTTGCAAAAGGACTTACTTTTGTCCCTTCAAATAAGGCTAATTTGACAAGGACTTTACTAGACTTAAAATTGTATGCTCGCAAACTAAACCTTAAACTACTTTTGGATAACCCTTTTTCTGTACTACCAGAGTTTAGAATTTCAAGCGTATTTAATCCCTCATTACAGGCGATTATTGCCTGTTTTGAGAAATCATGTGACGTTAATGTAAGACGCCTTTTGGGAACTTCCAGTAATGTGTATAGCAGTAAAAACTTGACTAAAACAGAAGTTCAGGAAATTAATGACCTAAGGACAACAGGAGTCCGGGTTATGCGTCCTGATAAGGGGGGGGGTTGTTTTTTTATGAAACGGGAGGAATACAAAAAGTAAATGAGAGATATGCTGGATAGTGAAGCAAATGAGCAGGTTTCAGTTAGTGAAATGAATGGGGCCCATCAGCGTATAAAAACAGATATTAACAACTTGTTTTTGGAGGGGGTACATTGATATACATATACTGAACTATATGGATATGATAACACCAGTTACCCCGGTCCTATTTGGGATTCCAAAAATGCATAAGAACTTAAATGACCCCCCCTTTTAGACCCATAATTGATGGTAGGAACTCCATAACCTATGCCTGTGCTAAGTTTGTTGATTTGAAAATGAAAAAATACTTGGAAACAGAGAGACAAATCTACAGTGACTCCTGGCAGTTCTTGGGAACACTGAATAACCTGGAATTTAACCACGAATACAACTTCATTACAATAGATGTTAAGAACCTGTACACTGTCATTCCCCGGAATACGGGATTAGACTGGGTAAGAGACTTTCTTTTGGAAAAAGGGGCACCTGGTGAGGAGACTGATTTAATTATTACCCTCCTAGAACTAGCATTGGCTAATCATTTTTTCTTATTTGATGGGGATTTATTTTTGCAGAAAACAGGTGTTGTGATGGGGTCACCCTGTGGGGACACTTTCACCAATTGTGTTATGGCCTATTGGGAAAGACATTTGTTATTCCAACATGAAATGTTCAAAAACAAGGTACCTTGATGTTATGTTTTTGATTTTTAAGGGAGATAAAGAGGAGGTCCCAAAATTTGTTGAGATCTTATCCAACATGACCCCCTTTTTGAAATTTGCATATCATTTTGATACTACAGCTGTATCATACTTAGATGTGTGGCTTGTTAAGGACATAACGCATAGTAGGTATATTGCCAAAATATACCACAAACCTACGTACTCCAATAATTTTCTTCACTACAGCAGTAATCTCCCTTACCACCAGAAGAGGGCCATTGTAAAGGGCCATTTGTTAAGGGCGGCAAGGATGATTACACTGGATGTTGATTTTGAGGTGGAATGTAAAAACTTGTGGGGGATGTTCACCAGGAAGAAGATACCCAATAGATTTAGTGGATGAGATTGTTATAGAGGTTAGAAGGAAAAGGGAAATGGGACATTTCAAGGCCATTTTAAATAGGGGAACCTTAAGGGGTGACAAACAAATGGTCGTGGCAGAACACTTTTTTAATAGAAAGGACAGTTTAGATTACATCAGTTTTATAACAACCTTTTCAAGTGATGCCAAACTCCTGAGGTAGGTTATAAATAAAAATTGTGTCATGATTAACGAGGACACTATGGCTAGGGGCAAGTTAGGGCCAGGACCTAGGGTGATGTTTAGAAAAGGCTCTAATCTAAAAACACTACTTGAAAAAGAAGTTAACCCATATGTTCCTAACAAAGGGATGAAGAAATGTGGAAGATGTTCTTCTTGTAAACATGTAGAAACATCTTCCTCATTTACTATAGGGAATATATTAAATATTCCTGAGAAGGAAAATTTGACTGCGGGACAACAGGTGTTATATACTTAGCTCGGTGCCAAAGGTGCCTCTCATTCTACATAGATAAGACTGAGAGGCACTTTAGACAAAGGATATACAAGCACCAGTATAGTATTAGTAGACAGGACAACAACAATGCTTTGTCCAAGCATATTTTGGAACACACCAACCACACTTTCCTTTTTATAGTTATTGAGAAAATAGATCTGAATCCCAGGAGGGAGCCTTGGGCTTTAAGACTTGAGGAGAGGCAGTTGCTGTGGCAACTGAGTAAATGCCTTTTCCTACCCTGAGTTGAATGATTCTTGTTCCCTGAAATGTATTTTAAAACTTAAAGCATTAACCAGGTAAAAGACATTTTTACGGGGGCATTTTGTTGTAATTAATATCAGTGAAGAATCTGTTTGTGTTTTAAAAAGTTTTTATACACAAAGAAATCTGAATGTATTTACTTATATACTTGCTGAATTTGGATAATGGGAGGTCCATGATGTCATCAACTTAGGTCAATTTACAATTTAAATAGTCCCGTTACAAATGTCTGAAGAAGTTCCTTTTAATGAAAGGTGACAAAAGCGCTAACAATAAATTTCAGTTTTAAAAGTACTGGCTGAAAGATTTGTTTTGTTTGTTTTTCCATTTTGTTTTTTAGTTGCTTACGATACTATAGAACTTGACATCAGAGGTAGAGATGCTGAAAACGTGGATGTGGCAAACAGAGTTGAATGCATTGCATGTAGTAGATTTAAATGATCATATTAATTTTAAATGCATTTTGAAAAAAAATGTTAAAGGAAAAATACAAGTAGAGTTCTCTGCGTATTTTAATTTTCGTGAATATTTAAATATGGTGGTTTTAATATAGAAGTAATAGTCTAAAGTCAATGGATTATGACAAAAGCCCTTAAGTTCAGCTTTGTTTTAATAAGAGTTTCATCTAGCCTATTTCCCCAAGTATTATAGTTTTTTTTTTTTCATTTCTGGGCCAGTGTCCTGTACGTTGCTTTTTGGCACACTAAAGGGAGAGTCTGAAGTAAATGCAGGTGAAGTTGACAGCTGTTGGTGTTAGGAATGAAGAAACAGCTTTCATTGCACTAAAGGAGTGTGAGAAGTAAAAACATTCAATTAAAAATGGCTCGGCTGTAGTGTCATGGTAACATCTTTTCAGGATGATTTTGATAAGGAAAAGAAAGTGTAGATCTAGAAACATTTTATGTGTTCTAATTATAAATAGAATCTCATGAGAAATTTGAAAATGTTCAGAGTGCTATATTTTTGTGTTTTCTGCATGTTACAGGTGAAGAAGACCTGAGAATTTATAAGGTATGTTTTTAAGTTTTTGAAGACTGAGAAAAAAATGTTGCAGTGATTAGATAAGTGTTAAAATTACTGCAAGCCAAGAAAGAAATTGATGTTTGCCATTCTTTTCAAGAGGGAATAAAGGTCATACAAAGTCTCTCCATACTTTTTAGAGTTTAAATGAGCTAGCCAAAGACTGAGTTTGAGTTTCATGAATCAGTGGTGCAAGCTAGGGGTGCTTATGGTGTCAGAGGACACCTTAGTGAAAGAGTAAAGTTAAAAATTGAAGTAATGTGCAAAGAACAAATAAAATTACTTCATGGAACTTAAGGACTTGCAGAAGAGTTTGTGTGTGGAGTAACTTGTGAAACAAAAGAGTAGTGTAAATTTGAGTGTGAAGTATAGCAGGAATGAGAGAAAGTTAAGTGTGGTTTAGAGAAAGCCTCTATAGTAAGTTCAACTACAGAACATGAACCATATCCTACTATTAAATCAAGTATATATTTCATAAAAGCCTGTAAAACTAATAGATGTTAATATTCAGCTATTACATATTTTAGAGAAGTCGTGAAAATGCTATTTGTGGTTATAGTTTGTACACAGTGTGAATTAGTACATTTAAAACTTTAATTGTAATTCATTTGGAATCCTGGAAAAATGTAGAATTAATCTGACTAGAGACTGGGTAATATAGGCTGGAATTCAAAGACTAAGTGCTGCAGGAATATTTGAGGGGTCACTGCATGAAGCACTGGAGAGCTGATTAGAGATGCACCATGTAGGAGATGGATGCTGCATGCCAAGTAAAGGACCGTGTAGCAAAACAGAAGTGCAGATTTAATGGAATGAACTGGAAAATATGAGCAGTAGAACAGGAATAGTGCACTGTACTAATTTTTGAAAAGGATGTCTATTAAGATTGAGTCAGGTGTGCTAGCCTGTGTGAGCCCCTGCATCACAGCAGCCAACAAAGACCAGTGCAGGAAAGTGGCAACCCTGTTTAGTGCAAATAAAACATGGGTAGTGGCTGGGACAGAAGGGCAGGTAGGAGGGGCAGGCAGACAAACATGAAATAGAAACCGAGCGGGACAGCAAATGCACCAAAGGTGGGAAGGGCAGTGGATCGACATAGACATACAGGTTCCACCAAAGAATGGGCAAGAATATGAGAGAAGGAGCACAAGAAAGGGAATGTTAACCTGTTGGCATAACTGGCTGCCATGCTGGCGCAGAGGGTGACGATCATCTTTCACCTGTAGGATAAATGTTATGGGCTGGTCTGTACAGGGGGATGGACAGCTGGTGATGTGGATGGTTGAACAAGGAATGGGTTAATAACATAAGTGAGGGAACACCGGGGAAGGAGATGAGTTAGGATGCTGGCATGGTTGGCTGCTAGACATCTTTCATCTGCTTAGTTGATGTAAGGGGCTGGTTACTCTGCTGGAGACCAGATGGGTTAGGGACGATCCTGTCTGTCATGTCACTTCTACCAGTGGTACCATAAGGCATTTTGCAACAATAAGGCAGGCTTCCAATAGCCAGCACATCATAGCAGTAAGAGTTTGTACATCTGATGACTGATACCACCTGAAATCCCGTCCAGTGTAGGTGGAGAGAAGCAGTCACCCTTCCTAGCTAAGAGGCAGTTATGGAAGGCTCTATGGACCCCCCAGCCCACCTCCAACAAGGAGTTCACTGTCCATCACCTGTTGAAGGGCATACCTTATAATTCAGTGCCACAGGCATCAGCTGTCAAAGACTAAGGTGATTGCACCCTCTCCTCCCCTCCCCTTCAGAACTGGACCTGTAAAAGGATGACATAGTAGGAAGAAATGATCTCTGACACTTGCAGTACAAACATATATTATCAGTTGTATAGTGGGCTGGCAAAAAAACACTCACACCTACAGTCTGAGGAGGGATTACTGTCTCCTGCAGCTCTTAGCCGTGTTCAGCCAATGCAGCTGTATAGCTGCAAATCAAAGTGCATACTACTAGGTGTACTCGTACAGTAATGTGCATACTGCAATGATAGCACATAAAAAAATACAGGTGCTTGCAGTACAACTCTGGCCCACTGTGCTGAACCACTGCCTTCCATTGTTTGGGGGCAGTCAGGGTGACACTGCTTCAGGTCACCATAACAATGCTGACATTGCTTACCGTTATGGGTGACACCAGTGGCATCACTCGGGACCTGGCCTATTTCGTATTTGGTATCCATCTTCCATAAAGTATCATCATACTGGCAGCAGGAGCTCCATGAAGTCATTGTACAGGAATCCTGCTCTCCCTGACACAACATGCAGGAGTACTGCAACCTGTTGGTGAGGTGGCTATCACCAGTCAATAGATGCATTCAGGGAGTGTCCTGGTGGACCAGTGAGCATGAAAACATGCTTGTGGACCACATGCTGCACAGCTTAGTGTTGCACAGTATGTATACCCGTACCATATGTATTAGCATTCAAGTCATGTGCTGTTGCTATTGCTAACCATGACACGATTGGTTTACCCCAATATGTATTTAGTACATTGTACACAGGCAGCCGTTCATAGACATTGACACTGTCTGGCTTTAACACAACTGCTGCACTGCGTTCCTGCTCCTAGCAAGATATAAAGCACTGCTAATATAAATTTGAGTAAAATTCAGGACTTCCAAGATGGATGCAGATAGAGTAAAAGCCTTATTTCAGCTCTCCCAGTGTGAAAACAGAAACTTGGATAAAAGCGCTAGTGAATTCAACTTTTTGGGTAAATTTTGGTAAGTGGCTAGTAAGTGCACTTCCTGGATGCCAATAAAACAGAAATTTAGAGAACCTGAAAGAAAATAATCTCAAGAGGTGAGGAGAAAACACTGACTGGGAAAAATTCTGCAGCTGTTAAGCAAAAAGCAGTGCAAGCTCCAGCTTTGGTGCAAGGCATGACTTCCAGTAATTTAGAGGCAAAAATGTACTCAAAGTTGATTAAAATAAAGAAACACTGAAGGAGTACATCAACTCTGATAACAAAAAGGCTGGAAAAAAATGGAAGAAGATTTAAACAGGTATTCAGCAGAGGTGGTAAAACTGCAAAAATCAAAGGTCGAAATGAAGAAAAGGCTGATTGAATATGAGACTGCTCAAGAAGAGATGTTCAAAAAAATAATAGAATTCGAGGACAGAACATGTAGGCAAAACCTGAGATTTTCTTCTGCTCCAGAGAAGCTGTAAGGAACTGATTGTAATGAGTTTATGAAAGCACAAGTAATAAACTGGACTGATATTCCACAACAGGAGTTGTTAATTGAAAGGGCATATTGTGTATGCTCCAAACCAGGCCATGAGAAAGCAATGTGGACCTTTTTATTAGTGAAGATGCAGTCCTACCAGCAGAAACAATTGATTCTGACAGAACTGTTGCAGGACGACAGAGTACTAAAAGTGGGTGACGGTAGAGTGTTTGCAGAAAAAGATTATTCACTATACACCAGGCAGAAGAAGAGTAAATTTATTCCAGTAATCCGGGAATGTCAAGAAGCAGGCATGATATTCAAACTGCTGTATCCAGCTGTTTTCAGAATATTCTATCCTGGAGGGTCAAAATCTTTTTTTTTTTTTTTTAATGCAGAACATGCTAAGCAGAAAATACAAAAGTTTCCTCAATAAAAACTGATCTATGAAACAGAGGGAGGTTCTCTTTCTTCTTCTGTTAATAAAGCCCAGAGCGAGACCATGACAGTGGAACCTTTTTTCCAATGTTTCAAAGGAAAAAGTTTGAGAGACAGAAAAAAAAGCACAAGAGCTGACCTAGAAGAACTGGGACTACATTGGAAATTCAGTGACTGGATTTGGGTGATGAAGATCAACAGGAAGTAAACCAGGAATTATGAAATTTACAAATGTGGGATTATAAAGCATTAATTATATTTGAAACATGACCGAACAAGAAAATGTGGAAATATTGTAAGGGACTCCAAAGCATATGCCCTCCTTCATGTCATTAATGTTTGAAAGAACATTTAGGAGAGTGAGAGAAGAACATACCCTCAACTGTACAGATCTTTGCAGAATGCCTATATTTTTCCCCTCATATTTGTGGTTTTCTAGCAAATCATTGAGGGTTGAAGTCAGAAAATGACAGACACTTGAGAAACAGACTTCATACCCTTCAGAAAATGCATGCTAATAAGACATGTTGTTCTAAGACCAGTATTTAAAGTGTCCCTATTTTGGGGCCTTTATCCCTTCTTCTTTATTCATGGTTTTGTCCATGTTTCTTGTTTTAAGAGGTTGAGAGGTATGAAAAGGAAGGAAGGAGTTAACTGTAAATAAAACAGTAACACTAGTATTTTTGTATAATGCATGACAATTGGCATTTTATAAAGCAAAGCTTTCTCAGTTACTTTTGACTGTAATGGGGATGCTAAAGTAAACAAGTGCTCTTTTTTTCTTCTTTTTCTTTCTCCTTGTTCACATTTAAGAAATGCAGGCACTGCACTGTGTAAAAAAAGTTTGGTCTAAAGAGCATGCTACAAGAAAAATTGACGTTCTTATTCTTACTCCTTACATAAGGGGAATGGCTGGATTAAGGCCCCTGGCTTGATCTAGTAACAAATTTTGAGAGAAATCCTAATAAATCAAAAAGAAAACTGAATATAATTAAACGTTTTCCTCTAGCAAACATGTGCTTGTAGAGGTAACTGTGCATCTGGTTCTCATGTCTCCATTTAGGCAATCTGATGAGGAGTAATAAAATCAGAATACTTAATTCTTTTAAGGGCTTTTATTCAATAGCTAGGCAGTAATGTTTTCTGAAAGCATTCAAGTGTTTTTCCAATCTGGGAGAGAAATAAAGATAAGACAAAAATGGACAGCACTCAGTAAAAGCACAGGCTATACCATGCATCTTAGCATGGACAACCTTTCTTATAGGTTAATCCAAGTCTCTTGAGTGTGGCTGACAGTCTGGGCCAGTTGTTCTTATTGGAAGGGTTAAATCTCAGTATTTGAAAATGTACATACTTTTTTAGTATTAAGCTAATAGATGTTGAGGAGTGTTCTGGGTGTTTGTTCTTTTGTTTGAGTGTCTTCTTTAAAACAAAACATTTGGTACGATGTGACATAGGGTCAATTGGATATGAAAAATAATAACTGTATAAAAGATTAACCTGCAAATATTAGTGTATGCATGTAACACAAAAGCTGGAACTAGACATTTGAACAGCTATTACAACTGGTGGGTATCATAACTTCTTAACACAGTGACCACATTTTCTTTCTCCTTCTCCTGGCTACTTCCATTAGGAGTCATCACAGTGGATCATCTGTCCACAGAACAAGTGACGACAAAGTTTTACGGTGTTGAGTTGCTAGCCTGGTGCCCAGCCTTCCTCAGAAGGCGCATACACACGCACACCTAGGGCCAGTTTAGAATGTTTGGTCCATCTGCAGCATGTCTCGGGAATGTGGGAGGAAACAGGAGCACCCGAAGGAAACCCACACAACCACAGGGAGGACATGCAGACTCTGCACAGAAGGCACCCCAGCTGAGAAAGAAACCTGAGAACTTCTTGCTGTGAGGCAACAATGCCAACTGCTCCACCACTGTGCCGCCCTTATGACAATGACAATATTTCTATGTTATCTTTAAATGTAAATGGTCTCACATGCATATATACAAAAAAGTGTAGTGAACCATATTTTGAGTAGAGTGCAAATAGTTAATACTACAGGAGATGCATTTGAAAAGAACTGAGCATGTGAATTTGATAAAGAGAGATTTTCAGGCTGGTTATTCAGTAGAATATCTGGGATCAGATCATGCACCAGTAATTAAAATAAAATGCAGGGTAGTGAAATAAAAAGGAGGCACTGGCACTTTCCCACCTCTCTGTTGAAAAGAGAGAAATTGAAAAGAGAGAAATTTAAAGGATGAGTAGTAGAAATGATTTAGGACTTATTGGAGAAGATAGAAATTTCTTCTGAAAATATAGCTAGTGAGTGGGATAACATTAAGGTGTAGTTTAAAACCAGGTGGAAATAGAGAGAGAGAGAGCGATGGTTAAGAAGTAAAAAGAATTTAGGGACTGACTGAGCCTAAAGTCTTGCAGAAAATAGGGGGAATCTCACAGAACAAGAGGAGGAGCAATTGCAGAATGCTAAACAGAAAATAAGGGATTACCTCAATAGTATGCATGAGTTTAGAAAGACTGCTGTTAAGCAACTGTTTTGTGATAACTCCGGAGCACGACGATTCTGGGAAAAGAAAGTAGAAAGGATTGTCACCAAGCTTAGGGAATCTATAACAAGGAAGGTAATAAGAGACCCTGTAGAGGTAGTAGAAATATTTTGGAAATTTTATGAAAATCTGTATAAAGCAGAGAACTATGGAGATCAAAAACAAAAAGGTACAAATGGAAGAATTTAAATATGCAAAGGTTAGCAGTAGATGAGGCTGAATTACTAACGGTTAGGATAAGAGAGATTAAATAAAAATGGTGTTGGAGAACCAATCTACAGGATTGTCCCCAGGAATAAATGGTATTCATGTGGGAGTCTGGAAGCTAGGAGGGAAAAAAATGAAATATCCGGTAGGTTTTGTTTTACAGTATTTTAAGAGGAGGAGAAGCCCCATTATCTTGGAAGTAAACTGTGGTGGTTGTAATACCTAAAGAGGGTAAGGACCCATCATATCCAGCTTCATATACGTTCATTTCACTTCTAAACCATGATTATAAAGCATTTATGTTTATAATAGCTAAATGAATCTCAAAGGCGATGCTAAAATTAACTGATATGGATCAGTGTGGTTTTGTGGAGGGGAGACAAACATTTAACTTTAACAGAACAATGATGATTCAGAAGGAATCGGAATGTAAGAAAATACCTCTGTTGTTGTTGGGTCTTGATGCAGAAAAATCATTTGATGGAGTAAGCTGGGATTTTATGAACGGGGCAATGGAAGCAATTGCATTCGCTGATAAAATTATAAGGTTGGTTAGGAGGATATATGAGGGATCGGAGGGAAAAGTGGGTGGGTTCCACTCTGATAATTTCTGTTTGAGCAGATGAATCAAGCAGGGGTGTCTTCTTTCCCTTAATTTGCATTCTATTATGAACAAAGAAAATAAGGGACTCAGAAATTCAAGAATGTAGTTGGTATGGTAGTCGAGAAAAGTTGGCTTTATTTGCAGATATTTATTTTATACTTGATAAAACCAGAAATGACATTTCAGTATTGTGGAACAATTTGAGACAGTTATAAGTCTTTTCTAGATACAAAATCAATGAAGTTAAAACAACGGCAGTAGCTGTAAACTATGTACCCACACAAGAATTGGTTCAGCATTATCCGTATTTATGGGGACATGTTAAAATGAAGTATGTAGGAGTATGGATTAAAAAGGATTGTGTTGTGGTAGCTAAGGGTATATGGGAATAGACTAAACAAAAGATAATGCAAAAACTGAGAAATTGGAAGTTCAGTTTTATGGATAGCAAGATACAAGCAGTTAAAATGGTTTTAGTCCCGTTAGGTTTATACACAGGTCAGAGATATTTTTATTAACCAGAGGAGAAGCTGTGGACAGCAGTTTAATAAAGAGCTGATGGATTTCCTCTGGTAGGGAAAGGCTGCAAGAGTCAAGCGGGATAAGTTGATTCTTCTAATAGAACAAGGTGGTTTGGGATTACTTGATTTGAAGGGATATTTCAGAGCTCCACAGTTAGGACTCCTATAGGAGTAATATGTATAGATAGCACAAGCAGAAAGCTGCATTTCAATGTGGAAAGGGATGATGACAAATTGGGGGGAAGCTCAAGAAGCAAGGAGAGACTGGGATTTTGGATGCAAATCCCTAAGGTGAATAACAACCATACAGAGTATTATATTCATAAAGCAGCAGGAAGTATTCTAAGAAGTAAGCCAACACTGGAATGGAGAAAATGGATTCTGCTGATAGGATATCTCCAACTGTGGGGATACAGACGAGTTAAGAAGGGTAAATGCAAAAAACTAAAAGACTACTGGCAACAGTTCCACAAAATTTATTAACCAGACTTTAGCACCTCAGCTATCACAGCCTTCAAGAAGTAGTTAGTAATAGTTAAGAAGGGGCTGGAATTTATTGGAGAAAATGGCAAAGGGAACCAAGGTACTGGAAGCAAATAATTGGAGAGGGGAAGGTAATAGAATGCGAAAAGGCCAAGAATTTATTTGGACTGCAGGCTTGAGACTGTCTTCCCTGTTAAGGATAGATATCGGAGTATAGACAGAGAGAAAGAAGTAAGGGGATCCTAAGTGAAAACCTGCACTGGTAGAATTTTTAGCAGAATCTAGAACAGAAGCTGCTGTTAAAGGGATAATTAGTAGAGCATGTAAAATGTTGCATGATGACTATAGAGAATCAGTCAGGGGGTTAGAAAGGAGAGAATGGATAAGCATTTCACAAAGAAATGGGGAGGTATATTTGCCTCCCAAATATTCAACAAAGTCTAGAAGATTTAGGATCTTTGCTTGGAAGTGTTTTCATAGGTATTTTTATACCGCAAGTAGACCTCAAAGAATTTTCCTCAGGTAGATAGCAAATGTTGGAGATATGATGGGGAAGAAAGCGGCAATTTGGGCACACTTTTTTGAGAGTGTAAAGAGTTAGTAGACTAAAAGTTCCCTGCAGACTACTCAGTCAGAAATATTAGGTGAGCAAATTGATATACCAAAGGAAATAATTTTTTGAGCTATGGTACAGAATCAGAATTATCTAGACATAGTAAGGCCTTCCCGAGTCTCATTAATGGCTGCCAAAGCAAAACAATGACTAGAAAATGGAAATCAAAGTCTAAACCATCTTGTATTAGATGTAGTGAATATAGTAAGGATAGGAGTAAATTGCACAGAAAAAAATGGGATTTGTGGGAACAATGCATGCAGAGTAATGTTCTGGAGGAGGAATGAGGTCTAAATGAAGGCAGGATTTGAATGAGCTATATAGTTTGACAATGACTGTAGATCATAAGTGATGTATAATGTTTGCAACTAAAATGTCTGTGGTTTGTTTTCATTTTATATAAATTTATGATTGCCTATGTCATAAGAGATGATAAAGATGTTTCTTGTAAAAAAAAAAAAAAAAAAAAAAAAAGTTCCGTCAGTGTGGAGCTTTACAGACTTGAGTAATTAGTCCTGCCCAGTAAAGTACTTCATAGGTTCAGCAATAACTTCAAACCCTGTGGCAGGTATCAGGGAGGTGGAGGCATATCTTAAGAGTGAGAGCCTGTGAAACTGGGTTGGCACAATATTCTCTGGCTGTATGGAGGTAGTTAAGCTGTGAAAATGTAATACTGTGGGTATTACTTGCCAAGAGTGATGTGAATCCAGGCTCATATGTACAGGCCTGGCTACCATACGTGCAGAGAGAGTGAGGCATTCTGTTGCCATGGTGGCATGCATACACTTCTTAAATGAGGGGGTAAGGCTGCGCAAAGCACAAATTGTAGCTGTTAAGCAGATCCATTAAGGAGGTTGTGGTCATACCTGTGTGCAAACCACAGAGCAGCACATGCATTATTTAGAGTAACTGTTTAAAAAAAAAAAAAAAAAAAAGTTCTGTAGCTTGGAGAGTGAACTGCACTACAGGTCCTCTGCACACAATGGGCAAAGGTGCTACAGACCAGCATTACCACAACCAGATTTGGTAGGGAGTGATAAGATGTGTGAATGTTGTGGGTGAGCAAATTAGATCTATATAGCAGATGCAATGACTGGTTACAATATGACACTCCTTATGGGGGGGGGCATGGAACATTGCAATACACTGGTCCAGTCCAGGTGGGGGACTGCCTACATCATAGAAGCCGATAAGAGGTTGGGCAAGGAGATTTGGGTGTCACTGTTCAGCAGGAGGATCAGACTGTAATAAGTGGTAGTGGTTTGGATATGGGAGCAGCTTTGGCACCATCTACATGTTTCAGAGAAAGTAGCAGGTTAGTAATGTCTGTTAAAATGGTCTATGTAGTGCACACCAGTTTATGATCAGAATCGGGGATATCAAGGCCTACATGAATAGCTGCCCATCCTGCATGATAAGATATGGGTTCTGTGGCACTCTTTCCATGTGTACCACTCTGCATGCCACTGGGTGTTTATAGGTTTGTGTAAGCTTGCTCTAACAGTAGCATCACATGTTCATGTTTTCACAGGTTTCACTGTTGGAAGGTCCAGCATAACAGGATAACATAGGGCTGATGTCAACAGGGCATTTGTGGCTGATGGTAGTGTGCAAATGGTACAGTCTAATGGCTGATATAGTGACTTTATTTATTTACATTTGTTTGTTTTTTGGTAGAACACTGATCCCCATATACCTTTTTCACATTCAGCCCGGGAGCATTGTCTGATTAAATGACTTGCTCAGAGT
This sequence comes from Protopterus annectens, assembly GCF_019279795.1. Lineage (NCBI taxonomy): Eukaryota > Metazoa > Chordata > Ceratodontiformes > Protopteridae > Protopterus > Protopterus annectens. Next base: position 802,371,580 of record NC_056747.1, on the reverse strand, counting down.
ATCACAGTTAGGCAGTGGAGACTGAGGGAATCAAACTTTGCAACTCTGGACCATATAAAACAGCTCACTAATAACCCCTTAATTCTCTAAGCCAACTTTCCAACCAAACCAGTGACCAAATGATTCTCTGCAACATGATGGAGGAGGGACTTGTCCACATACCTCTGCAAGGACCTATGTAATTCTTTATTAGCTGAGCACACAGCCCTACCAGAGCATAATAGATGCCTTGTATCTGAGAGCCCCTTATAGGTTGCTCCTATGTACCCAGCCTACACAACATCTGTTCCACATGCACTGCCTCTTAGGTGGACGTACCCATTGTAGGGGAAGGACCCAGGGGAATGAGGCACTACAATGACTCCAAGATTGCCCTTGATATGGTTTGTACACACTGTCAACCAACAGATGTGCAGGTCTGGGGTCTGGGTACATATAGCTGTTATGCACAGCATTGTCAAGATGGTACGTGTCCTTAGTGCACATCCTTCCGCAAGCTATAAACTACAGAGTGACCTAGAGTCTAAGGACAGGGAGCAAACAATGCAGTTGAGGTTACTAATGACAAATGTTGCCTTCATGAGTGTATGCATGTGACACATTGCAGCTGCTATCTATTCTGCTTCTGCAGTTCATGTATTCTTTTGCCATGGGAGGGTCTGGATACAAGGTGGTTGGGCATAGGCTGTCCAAAGTTGGACTGCAGAGAATGTTTGATTGTAACAGTGTTGCCTTTAGGTAGCTGTCCAGCCATAATGTGTCATAGTTGTCCAGGTTTTGGGTGGCACTGCTCCTCTGGCTCGACACATGGGTGCCTAATCAGGGTACATACACATGGTCCCTTAGTTCTACCTTTATCTTCCAGTAACTTCCAATCCCAATACTAGAGGCCAACACAGCCAAAATTGGCAGTAGTTACGTCATTGCAGCATATCCCTATCACTGGAGGATCTGATCCCTGACTTTCTACAACCTCCCGGAGAACATGTCTGCTGTGTTCACCAGTCACACCTCTTACTCTGTGCTGCCCACCTGTGCAAAGGATTTTACTGTTCACTGTCCACATCCAAACCTGTGTGGGTATGGTGATGTCTTATGCAAAGTGTGGCTAGTCATCCACTGCTCTGAATAATGTTGTTCTCTGCTTTCTAACATGGCCCTTAATGGTGGACCCAGATGGTACCTCTCTACCAGTGCTGCAATTTATTGCACCTGCCTCTGCCTCGGCTGTTGTCTAGTGCTGCATGTTGCTTCCCTGACTCTCCACCCTCTCCTTTTGTTGCTGCTGTTTGTATTATAGATCCTGCTGTAATATTCACATCCTACTTCATTTGTTTGTGTAGTACAATGCTATGGAACATAGTACACACAGTAAATATGCTGTATATGTCTGGGCTATATCAAAGTGCTCCTCCTGAGGTGTCTAAATAGCAGTGTCCCTTAGCAATCAGCATACCTGCTCCACTGTGTTTCTGGTTTCCACATAGGCTGGGTTATAGGCCAATTTGAATTCTTGTCAGCTGAGACTACAGGACATATTGCATAACACACAAACAGCATATATATGTGACATTCTCCCAGCATGTATGGTACGTGTTATTGGATCTGTAAGTCTGGCATGTGTGAGCACCTACAGCTGACTCTGTGGGAAGTCCCCTGACACGAACCGTTGGTATAGATTGGACATGTCCAATATGTGAATCGTGTCATGTCCAGATGGTGCACTGACATATTACAGATAATGCCCTTGGTATTTATTACAGACACCTGGTAATTCAGGGAATGGAAGCCCTTCATGTTTATTTATTAGAGATCCTCCTGGACCTGGTGGGGACTTGGCACTGTCATGAATTGCTACACTCAGAATAGATTGTACTGTGGCTTAGTGCAGCCTTTTTTTGTTTTCTAAATTACTTTGACATTTTGTGTCCCTTTGTTTGTATATTTCCTCTGGCTGATTTGCACTGAGTTCTTATTTAGGTGTATTTTGCAGTCATTCGCATGAGCGGCATACTGAGCTATTTCAACCGTCATGCATTCTACTTGTGTCTTAAAAATCACCCACACCATGCTTGAGGCTGCTACCTAATTTGCACTGGGCAGTGAGCTAACCTTTGAAATCCAAACCAGCTTGACTACTCTGATATTAGAAACAGTTATTTGAAAGAGAAGAACGTGTATCATTTGTTGTGTAATCTGCTTACTTATTCTGAGCATTGTGTGGTACCAAAGAGTTAGAGAAAGTGTTATCTGTAAACAAATAAATAAATTCTAGGGAAACTGAGTAAGTGAGGGTTGTTTAGAAACAAGTTGGAAATACTGAGTAGGTGAAGAACATTTGTAATGTAGTGAAGTCAAATAAAATGTATAGATTCCCAAAACACAAGTCATTGTTATCATCATAATCAGCCCCTTTTTCCCATATTTTTCTACATGGGGTCGGGGTAACGCATTAACTGTCACCAGCTCTCTTGATTCAGTGCCACACTCCTGCCTTCTTCAACACTCATGCCTGACTCTTGCAGATCTTCTTTCACACAATCCACCCACCTCTTTGCTGGGCATCCTCACTTTCTCTTACCTTCTTCCTGTCTGTCCCAAATCTTCCTCACTAGGTTGTCTTCTGCTTTTCTTCACATGTGCCCAAACCACCATAATTTGTTTTTTTTTTATCTTCTTTGCAATTGGAGCTACTTTGGGTTCTGCTCTTGTATCCTCATTTCTTTGTCTGTACCACAGTGTGCATCCTACTACCTTTGTCAGACACTTCGTTTCCATCACCTCTACCTTCTTCAGCTGTTCTGCCCTTACTGTCTAGGTTTCTGTACCATATAGTAGTGCTGGTCGCACCACTGTCTTGTGCACCTTACTTTTCAGCTTCTTTGGCATTCTTCTGTCATAGACTACACCTGATACTCGATGCCATACTCTATGCCAGTTGGCTGTAGCCCCTATGATTCTAGCTTTGACCTCTTCATTCAGACTGCCCTTCTCCTCAACCACCCCTTCCAGATACTTGAAGCTGTTTTCCTGTTCCACTATCTTTCCTTCTATCTCTATTCTCAGTTTATTCTGATTTCCCCAATATGCTGACATCACCACCGTCTTATCTGTGCTTAATTTCATCCCATGTGCCTACAGAGTTGCATTCCATTCTCCTGTCCTTTGCTGAAGTTCTAGCTCAGAGTCTGCCTGTACTGCCACATCATCTGCATACAGCAGCTTTGTTGATCTGTCCCCGCCAACCTGTTTGCTAATGTAGTCCATCACTAGTATAAACAGCAGTGGGGTCAGAGCTGAACCCTGTTGTCCACCCACTCCCACTGGGAACCGTTCTGTGAGGCCGAACACCGTTCATACTTGTCACTGGGTCCTTGTTCATAGCCTGCACTAATTCTACCAATGTTTCTGGGACTTCAAACCACCACAATACTGCCTAGATCAGCTTTCTTGGAACCTTGTCATATGCTTTCTCCAAGTCTAGGAATGCCCAGTTTGACTGTCTCCTCATCTCTAGCTTCTTCTCAAGTATTTGTCTCAATGCAAACATCAGGTCAGTTGTGCTGAATCTGAACTGCTCATCTCTCATCTTACATTCTACTACTATGCGCATCAATGTTTCAGTCATCCTCTCCAGAACTTTCATGCAATGTGGTAGGAGTTTGATGCCTCTGTACTGCCCACAGTTATGGATGTCCCCTTTGTTCTTGTACACTGGTATGAATATGCTTATTCTGCAGTCATCTGGGATACGCCTTTTTCTCCACACTTCTGTTAGTACTCTCGAGCCATTTTTCCCCTTTCCCACCCAGCATCCCTGACTTCATCCTCCTTAGTGCTGTTCTTACATCCTCTAAGGTGGGCTCATCTTCTCACATCATAGGCTGTTTCTGAGGCAATACAGCTTCTGTGGGGTTTTCTTCATTCAGAAGCTGCCGGAAATGCTCCTTCCATCTGCCTTTGATGTCATGTGGACTGGTGAGCAGGTTGTTGCTGGCATCCCTTATGAAGGATGTCTATCTTCTTTATTTTTCTGTCTTTGCCTTGCAACCTGATACAGTTTCTCTGTGCCCCTTACTGAGTCACTTTCCAGAAGTTGGTAGAGTGCCTCTGATGCCCTATTCTGTGCTATTGCAACTTCTTTCTTAGCCAACCAGTAGTCCTTCCTAGCCTGGTCAGTCTTTTCTATCTCCCACTTCTTGCACATGAGTCTTCCTCCCAAAACACAAGTCAAGCTATGAAAAGAGCATTATTTGCTTCATACAGTTGTCATACCAGATATATTTTTTGTACCTGAGAAAATAATAGAAAAAAATGATGTAAGACTTCTTTTGTTTGATGTTTTTGGCAGCAAATAGAAGTGTTTTTAAAGCAGTTGCATAGATTAAAAGGATTGATGGTAATGTTAATATAATTGATGGTGTATGGTTACAGGATCAAATGAAGGAACAACATAAAATGGAAGACCAAGTTGCTGAAAAGGTTTAGGTGGACTAACCTGAAGATTATAGAGCTACAATGTATGAGCTGTTCCTTTTGCCACAAGGCTTGAAAGGAGTTCTGCAAAAGTGATGCTTTGACTAGATGACTCTTAAGATCTCATTAGATTTCTGGAATTGATGCATTACCTTTCCTTTTTTTTTTTTCATATCTTAGTGTGCTATTGAGGAAATTCTTTCAAGATGTGAAATGGTACTGGAATTCAGTGAATGAAAATAACTTTAATTACTAAATATTTATGAATTTTAAAGTGCCCACATTAAAATGTTTTGCTGTTAATGTCACATTACAAGTAGATGCCATTTAAATTCTTAGTAGTATTACACTGAGTCTATGAGGAGGCATTTCTATTCCTTGTGTATCATGAGCCTTTGTGTAGCGCCAGATAAAATGTATAAAAAAAGTTGCTTGCTACAGTGTATTTTTTTTTTCAGTTAAATGACTCCATTTTTAATTTTACATATACTGTTAACATACTTCAAGATACATACACCTGAGTAGTTAATTATTCCCATCAGAGATTGTCTTCTTACATTTACACGAAGGGTACTTTCTCCAGCTGTTACCTATATTTTCATATCAACCCCACCCCCCAGCAAAAAAAAGAAATTTAGTTTGGTGACCGATGAGGTTTTGTCTTTGGCACTTTAGAAATCTCCAGATGTCCTTCTATTCACATGTTGCAGTATTCTGTACGTATAGGTTTTCTCCTCTTGTTACCCGAACGTCTGACCAGGATACAAAAGATTTCAGTCACTGTATGGTGCATGGGACGTCTGACGTGGCCAGCAGAGTGTGGGCCATAAAAGTGATGGCTAGGTGTACCAGACCTCAGAACTTCTCAGCCACCAGTCGAACATCAGGTGTTCCTGCCTTCCCTTCCATCAGATTCTCGGGAACTTGGATAAGTACCCTATTGAGGAACCTTCTTTTCAGTCATTGTTTTCTAATGCTTGTTCATGGCATCCAGAAAGGGCAAGTGTAAGTGCGGCCGTCAAATACCACACACACATTCCCATGATCTTTGCTTGTTTTGTTTGGGGAAGTCGCACAACTACAAGGCCTGCCCTATCTGCCAGGCCTTTGTTCCCAAAACTCTACGTAGCCAACTCTACACACTTAACTTATATTTAGAGAACCAACATCCTAAACAGTTAGCGCTAGGTATGGAGGGTTCTTTCAACTTGCCTGCTTAACCACTAAAGAAGATTGCCAAGATCGCAAGACCTGTTACTGCACCTCCACCGTCTGACACTCAGCCTAATTTGAGCATTCTGGCTCCAACACCCCGGGTATAGTGGGTACCTCTTCGGATGCCGCACAGTCCTGCGAGGACGGCATGTCCAAGGAGGCTTTACGGATGTCTGTCTCTGCCAAGGGGGAACCAGGGCTCTCAGCAGGACAGTCAAATCCCTCCATCCATTTGCAGTTGTCCGACCGTAGGCCTTCCTCTGTTCAGACGCCCGCTAGGCCGTCACTGAAAAAGAAGGGAAAGACGAAGAATGTATCCCCTGCTTCAGAAAGTGTACCAGATTGGAAGACTTTCTCTCAAAGTCTATTTAATGCTTTCATGGCTTCCACTATACCTATGCTTTTTTTAGCAAGACTTCACATGAGGAAACTGCAGTGGTACCTCAGGTCTGTTTGGATGCAGCACTCCCACCTCCTAGAGTATAGGGTGCCCCTCCTTCCCTGCCTCAAGCAGGATATACATTGGTGGCTGAATCAGGTGAAGCTCAACCCAGACCTTCCACTCCGACCCTCTTAACCACAACAGATTATGTACACATACGCCTCAGACCTCAGTTGGGGAGCAACTCTGGGGCACCTAAAAGTGCAGAGAGTGTGGCCAGTACCACACTGGAAAGGGCACATCAATGTGAAAAATGAGGGCAGTACTTCTGGCCCTGTGAGCCTTCCAAAACTAGACTTCAACAAGGACCCCTGAAGCTGTTTACAGACAATACCACAGTGCTGTGGTGTCTCAACAAGCAAGGGGAAACCAAGTCTTACTTACTTTGCAGACTAGCTCTCCTAGTGTGGGAACTGGCCACAAGTCAGAGAGTTACTCTTCAGGCAGTATACATACCTTCCCAACAGAATTCTCTGGCAGATTCCCTCAGCAGGTCCATGACTATGGCCCACAAATAGATGCTACACAAGGATGTCTTCCTGGACCTGGTCCACCGATGGGATACACCTCAAATAGACCTGTTTGCCTCTACCATCAACAGGCAACTTCTCTCCTTCTGCACCAGACTGCCAGAACCACTGGCGATGGCAACAGATGCTTTTTCAGTTTTATGGAAGGGGATGTTTCTCTATGCATCCCCCCTTCCCTCTTGTTCAGAAGGTCCTGCTCAAGATCCAGCAGGACAGACCAAAAATCTTGCTGGTGACTCCCTGTTGGCCAGGACAGCATTGGTTCCCCCTCCTCCTGCAATTTTCCAAGGGCATTCAACACATTTTACCCCTTAGAGTGGACCTTCTCACACAGGATAAGGGAATCCAAATCCACCCACAGTGGCAATCTTTTCACCTCACTCTGTGGGTGATAGGATTCTGATCCCTTTCAGACAACTTTACAACGAGGACGTGCTCACTGTCCTGCAGGAGGCCAGGAAACCCAATACCAGAATATTACAACATGGAAGAGAAGGACATCTATGGTTATGGTAAGATTTTACACAACTTCTCTTTCTGATACAAAAGTTATTTTCGCACAGGGAATATCTGAGAGCTGTATTGGACATAGCTTAATTTGCAATCTCAAGATACTGAGAAGTAGTTTCCAACTAATTTAACCTGGCTGGAAACTGTGACCGGACTTAAGGTCCATACAGATACTACTTATACAATAACATGGCCATTCCCTACCACAAACTGTCTGCCAGTTATTAAGAACTCCATGACAAAAAAATGACTAGCAGTAGTTGGTGTTAGTGATGTCGTGACAAATTAGGCATTGTTCCTTCTGTTTACAAGCATGTTTTTAAAATTATTTTGAGAGAGTAGTAGTGTCTCCACTGTCCAAGGTTTTAAGAGGGATGGTGAAGTGTATTGCACGAAAGCACTATAGGTTTATTTATGATTCTAGAACTGTAACTTTTTTTTTTAATCCCACTAATTTATAGCAGTGGGAGATTTAACTATAATTCCAGGGGTGGTGCTTACTTAGCTACTTATCCTGTGCAGCATTTTACCCAAGGAAAACTTATCAAGCCCGAAGAATGAAAATATGAGTGCATTAAGAGGAAGGAAGGACTTGAAAAGTGCCATATGCAGATAGTTGAAGAATTGTGTGAACTTTTAAACATTTCTATTTCATTATAGAAATGCTTCTGATCCTAAACAGGAGAGGTTGCTGGGAAGCCGAGAAGGTTACTGTTAGCTGCCTGTCGGGAGCCAGAATCTGCCACATAACACAAGCACTCGGGTCACTCCTGAACAAGTACAAATATGACTCTTTCATTGTTCATGTTGGTGTGAATGACCTGAGACGTACCTCCCTGGACTACATGAAAAGTGACATGGAAGAGCTCTCTGATCATGTAGCCCAGGCGGGTATGACCCTGACGCTGAGTAGCATCCTGCCCTCACCAAGAATGATACCTCAGTATAAAGAAAAATGATCAGTTTCAACACTTGGCTAAGCTTCTGGTGTCATTCAAAGGGGATCCAGTGTCTGCCAGCCTGGGTTGACTTGCTCGACAAGCCGCGTTGCTTAGCAAGAGACGGCTTGCACCTGTCACCCCTTGGCTTTCGAATACTGGCCAAGGCTCTTGCTGCCCCCATAGTGCCTTTTTTAGGCAAGGCTCAAAAATTCAAACCCATCTCCGTAAACAGCACAAGTAAAAAAAAAAAAATGAGGGTTATACTGCTCAACGCCAGGAGTTTAAATCTCAAAATGCATGCGCTCGAAGCACTCCTGAGAACGTCGACATCTGTGCAGTAACTGAAACCTGATTCAAGGCTCCAGAGAGCACTCCAGCACTACTGGGCTACAACTCATACCACACATTTCGGCCACAGAACACAGACGAAACACAAAAGGAGGGGGTGTATCCATATTTATCAAGGATACCCACACCACCAGGTTAATGGCGCAGCATGATACCTCTGAGATCATCCATGTGCAACTAACATCGGGCAAATCTGCAATGCAAATTGTGGCCTGCTACAGATCACCCTCCATGAACCAGGACCACTACTCCACCTTTCTGGAGACACTGGAAAACCTGCAGGTCCTACCGAATACCCTAATATTGGGCGATTTCAATTACCCTACTATTAACTGGGAAAACTACTTGAGTACAAACTCCTAGGCTCAGCGCTTCCTGGAATTTATCAACTCAGATGCCCTGGATCAGCTGGTAAACTCCCCTACCAGAGGCCACAACATATTGGACCTGGTCATCACCAACATGGGCGACAGGTGTTCCGTACCGGAGGTCAACCAGTTACTGGTTAGATCAGACCATAAACTAATCACTCTGGATGTCCACACCCCACCACCACCCCCAACCAAGGAAACCACAGTGAAAAACTTTTGTAAAGCAAACTTCACCTTACTTAAGGCAGAGGTGGTAAGTTTCACAGCCCCCACGCTAAAGGGTAACACTGCCCAAGATGCAGAATCCTTTACAGTTGCACTCTGTGAGCACCTACAAGGATGCATGGATCGTGCCATCCCTAGAATAAACAAGACTCACCCCCCGAAGAGAAGGAAACCACTCTGGTGGACCCCTGTCATAAACAGGTTATACAACAAAAGGAGGAAACTAGTTCAGAAAAAAAAGTAAATCCCATGAAGGAAAGACATCCCTGATCAGTATCGGTAAGAAACTAAGGTCCCTCATAAAATCATCCAAGGCTAACTTCGAAAGAAAAATAGCCAAGGATTCGAAAGATAACCACAAAGTCTTCTGTAGCTATATCAAGAATCTAAGTGGCAACTCACAGATATGCACTGAGCTAGTGCAAAATGGCACAAAATATAATGAACCTACTGATTTTGCCAACATCCTGGCAGATAGATTCAGTGCAAACTACACCTCCCTCTCACCTTCAAAAGGCCCCACCACAATACCGGAAAAGTGTAGTGTCCCAGAAATCACAGAAGCACAGGTGAAAACAGCCCTTTCAAAAGCCAAAAATACAGCATCAGTGGGGCCAGATAGTGTCCCAGGCTGCGTCTTGTACGAACTACAGAACAAACTAACACCCCACCTAAACACGCAACTAGTTTGACAGGACAACTCCATGGAGATACTCCAAGTTCAGTCATAGCAAGTCAATAGAGCCCTTTCTGTGAATCATGTTTCACATGAGGCCTACTTACCAAACTGAAGTCCATCCAAATATTGCCAAACACTCTGGTCATGGGGGATTTCAATTATCCCACCATCAGCTGGGAAATCTACTCTAGTTCTAACTCACTAGCACAAAAGCTCCTTGGCTTTGTTAACCCACATACCCTGGAACAAATTATTCAACCCACAACAAGAAGAACAAATATACTAGATCTGGTCCTCACTAACATGACAAACAGATTTACCACTGCAGCTGTCGGACCCTCATTAGTTAAATCTGACCACAATGCAGTCGCCTTCGAATTGGCACTAACACCAAGAACTCATAAAGGACGAAGTCAGACTAAAAAACTTCACCCTCTTAGGGGAAGTTATAAAAGCATTCCAAGTTTTACTCCCAGCCGGAAGTGGTAACTAAACCAAAGCTTACACTAAAGCCCTGTACAATCACTTTTATATAAGTGTGTAGACTTTGCTGTTCCAGAGAGAAACAAAGCCAGAGCCATTGTGGTGGACATCCAACATCAACAAACTTTACAACAAACGCAAAAAGTTGCTGTCTAAGAAAACAAAGGTGAGGCCCCAGCAATGGAAAAGCACCCTCATCACCCTCGACAGGCAAACGAAACAACATGTCAAATCCTGTAAGGGTAACATGTTTTTTTTTTTCTCTCCAATAAACATCTTTGTCTGTGTCATACATGATAATTTAATAATCTTACATTCATATCAATGAAAAAACAAACAATTGACACCACTTTAGTTGCAAACATTAGACATCAGAGACACCATTGAAACAAATAGTTGCAAACATTCTACAACACTTGTAATCTATCCAGTCATTTGTCAGTTAAGCATTTATTTGGCTCATTCAAATCCTGCCTCTTAAACCTTGTTCCTTCTCTGCATATATTCTTCCCACAATTCACATTTTTTCCTATGTAGTTTGCTCTTTCCCTTTTTATAAATATCCTAATTCAGTTGCTTTGTCTCTGTTGATATATTCACTACTTCTAGAAAAGCTGATCTAGACTTTGAGTTCCATTTTCTAGTAATTGATTTTTTTGGCAGCCACCATAATTAGACTCAGCAAGGCATTATTATGTCTAGGCAATACCGATTCTGTATCATAGCTCAAAAAAATCATTCCCCAGTCAATCCAATCCAATCACACACCATCTCCGACAGAACGGTCCACAGGGAATCCCTGAAGTCTGCCTGCTCATTGCACTCCCAAAAATATGATCTGAAGTAGGATTGTTCATTTGTCAGCAACCTGTGGGTTACAGATCCGATATCGGATCCAAGCCGGCAACTTGTTTCAAGCTAATGGATCCAAGCTCCTAGCTCCTCCCTTCACCCATAATCCCCTGCTAACCCTCCATGACCTCAGATCTAGTTTGCCGCGCTTGTGATGGCTGGATCCGCGTTTGTGATGGCTGGATCCTTTTTTGAGCACTACAGATAAGTGGGAAAAAGTTAACTTTTTCTAGCATTTTTCGTAAGGAATTTCTTTTTTAGTTTAAATTAATACTTGTAAAGTGTGTCTGAGTTAGGTTCCCTATTTTTTAATTAATACCCTCCCCTCGCAAGTGTGTGAGTGTTTGTTGAGTGTCTTTTGGGGCCTGTGTGTGTAGTTGTTTTTCTTTTTCTTTTTTAGTTTAAAAAAAAAAAAAAAAAAGGAATGGCTGAGGCCCCAAAAGCCATATTTTCTAAATGTACCGAGTGTGGCCATCAGCTCTCCCCGGCTGATGGCCACACTCGGTGCGTTCGGTGCCTTGGGGTTGAACACCTCACCTCGGGCTGTAATATCTGTGCAGCGTTCAACCCCAGGGCACGGAAAGAATGGAGGTCGAAGCTGGTCCTGGCGGGACTTCTACCCCCGGATTCAGCTTTGGCCTCCGCTACCTCTGCTACTCCCGTGGCTCCATCACAGCCTGTGGTGGTTGCCACTCCTTCCCCCCTGCCTCCGACTGGGACTCAAACTCCCGCTAAAGTGTCTGAGGACAGGGAGGCCAGGAGGGAGAAACGGAGGGAGAAGCACCACAAGCGGCGGGCCGAGACCTCCGTTCCGGCCCCGCCAGCTAAGCGGGCTTCTCCCTCCATTGCTTCTAGGTCTCCTCCTCCTCGGCTCCGATCCCCTTTTTTCTCCCCGGGGCCCGAGGAGGAGGAGACTCTATCTCCGTCGAGGTCATCGAGGCGGCATTCCAGGCCTGCCTCTGTGGCCTCTTTGGGATCCACTTTCAGCTTATCAGATGCAGACTTGGACCGGGTGATGCGAAGGTTCATCCAGGCCCAGCTGCAGATGGGAGTGCTCTTGCCTCCCCCCCCCCTCGGGGGGGGCTCGACACCTTTTTCCACCCAATTGCTCCTTCTCCGACCCGCTACCCAGGTTCAGAGCGCTCGGAGCCGAGCAGCCTTGGAGCCGGGGGTGGGTCGGCGCCGACAGTACTTGGTACTTCGGATACGACCCTACCCTCGAGCCTGTCGAATCCGACCTCTCGGAGCCGTGGTCCGAGCTTCAGATCCGGGGGATTCAGTGTGCCTTCGGCTCCGTCAAGGTCGGAGCACACTGGTCCCTCGGATCCGACGGTCTCGGCACCGGCTCCGATCCCTTCATCGGATCCGAGTGGGAGCCGACTTTCGGATCCATTGGAGAGTGGCTCTCCCTCGGCATTCGATGTTGTGGAGAGGGCTCTGTTGAGAGCATCCGGACCCCCGGTCCTTGCATCGACTTCTCCCTGCACTCCCTCTCTGTTGGGCCAGGCTTCCATCACCCGGCCAAAGGGACAGCCTGCTTCGATGTCACAGTTCCATTGGAACAAGATGTTGCTGGCGAGGCCTCCTCGGACAGCCCCCCGAGGAAGCTCCCAGCAAGCATAAGTGCAAAAGGAGGCACGTGGACTCCCCTGAATCCTTAACCAAGGACGCAGACTTGGAGGAAGGGGAAGGCTCCCCAAGATCACCCCCTGAGGATGTCTCCTTTGGAGACATCATGGAGATGCTGAGAATCAGAGGTGGGTGGTCTGCCCCCAAGTCTTCCTCTGACGAGTCCATGTTTCTGGAGGCATTCGAGGCAGGCCTGTCTACCTCCTGGGTGTCCCCTCCAGCCGATCCCCTGGTGGACCTCATTACCACCAGGGCATGGAAGGATCCGGACACCGTGGAGCCAATACCGAAGCGACCGGATAGGATTCTTAGCCCCCCCCCCTCAGACCGGTCACATTGGAGTAAGGGCCCCCCTGTAGATGCCATGTTGACGGCGGCAGCCACAAAGAGGGAATTGGCTCAGGAGAGTCCCTCAGTCCATCCACCGAGCAAAGAGTCCCATTTGATGGATCGCTTAGGGAAGCGAGTCTTTAGTTCAGCGACCTTCTCAGTAAGGTCTCTGAACTATATAGGTTCATAGGTTAGTACTAGGCTATCAGCCCCAGGGCCTATACAAGCCTAGCCATAAACAATTCCCTGAATATTTCTTCCCACATTATTTACTTTCCTGGACCCCTGTCTAGCAGGGCGACTGACGTGATCCCTGGGGTGAATTTCCTTTCTCCCATCAATCGTCAAGGTTCCTCTTGAAGAGGTCCAAAGAGGCACTCTGCTTGACATGTATGGGCAATCTATTCCAGAGTCTGGGGAGTCTCTGGGTCAGGAACCTATCCCTCCAACATGTTTTGTTTATTGTGATGACAAGGTTTAGATCCCTGGAGCGTGTAGCTCTGAGGGATTGGGATTTCTTTAAGTGTAGCATGTCCAACAGCTCTGGGTTTGACATGGCCTTGTATGTTAAGCAGAGATCGCCTCTGAGTAGACGATATGCGACAGAGTATAGCTGGAGTTTTTAAGGCGGTCAGCATAGGGCATCTGCTTTAGGCCTGTGATTCTTTTAGTGAGGTATTTCTGAGGCCTTTCCAGTTGTTGCAGATGTCTTGAGAGGTACATACCAAATGGGGCATTGTATTCTATAATGGGTCTAATGAGGGATGAGTACAGTGGGACAATGACCTCCTTTTTTCTGGATGAAAAGCCCTTCGTGATGAGGTGTGCCACATAGAAGGATTTCCTGACTGTTGTGGCGATGTGGTTATCGAAGGTGAGACCACTGTCCACCTGTGTCCCTAAGTCTCTTATCACACTTTCTGTGTTTAGTGTACTGCCACCTATATGGTAATTCATGGATACATGTTTTTTCCCAAAGGGGATAACAATACATTGCTTGGCATTGAGCTTGAGCCCATGGCTCTGGCACCAAACATCTGTTTCTGTAAGGCCCTTTTGTAGAGTATCCACATCATTTGGGGATTCAATAATGTCTCCCAGTTTGCAGTCATCTGCAAACTTTGTTAGCCAGAGTCCCTTAGTGTTGACCTGTACTTCAGAGAAGTAGATGCCAAACAAGAGCGGCCCCAGGACTGAACCCTGAGGTACTCCACTTGTCACTTGTCTGGAGCTGGATTTGGAGTCGGCTACTTTTACAGTGTGGGTTCTATCAGTAAGCCATTTAGCAACCCATTGGGTGACATAGGGATTAATGCCCAACTTAGTAAGTTTATCTATGATTCCAGAGTGGGGGATAGTGTCAAAGGCCTTGGCAAGGTCTAGATAGGCTGTGTGGACCACCTTACCCTTGTCCATGGCTCTGGAGACTGATTCAAAGAAGTCAATCAGGTTCAGGAGACAAGATCGGCCCTTCACAAACCCAAACTGGGTGGGGTCCAGTGTTTGAAGGTTGCCAATGTCTTTTGTTTATAAGTTCCATGATAATACGCTCCATGGCCTTGCAGATAAGGCTTGTCAGACTGATGGGACGGTAGTTTCCGGGATCCAAGGTGGATCCCCCCCTTGTGGATTGGGATAACTATAGCTCTGCGCCACTCAGTGGGCACGAAACCTGAGGTGAGGCTATGATTAAACATGACACTTAGGTGAGGTGCCAGTTCATATTGTAGTTCATGTAGTACACAGCCCAGGATGTCATCTGGTCCCATGGATGCTGTATTCTTGGCTTTAGAGAGTGCATTTTGTACCTGTGTGGCCGTTATTACTGGAATTTGGCAATCTTCCGGTATTGAGATGGGCCATTTAGGGGGTGAGAGTGGGGTGAAGTTGGCACTGAATCAATCTGCCAGGATATTGGCAATATCCTTCGGATCAGTATATTTAATGCCATTCTGTTTTAGCTCAGAGCAGATCTGAGCATTGCCATTTAGATTCTTGACATAATTATAGAATGCTTTGTGGTTGTCTTTGGAATCTTTGGCAATTTTATTTTCATAACTAGCTTTGGAGGATTTTATGAGGCATCTCAGTTTCTTACTGAGGCTAGTAAGGGAGTTTTTTGCATCCTGGGATTTTCCTCTTTTCTGCAAAAGTTTCTTCCTTTTGTTGTAAAGTTTGTTTATGGCAGGGGACCACCAGATTGGCTTCCTTTTTTGGATGAGAGCATTTTGGTTCTATTTGGGATGGCACGATTCATGCATGAGTGGATGTGCTCATACAGTGCCGTAGTGTAGGATTCAGCAGTTGAACTTTCAGTTCCCGTCTGCATGGGTGTCATGAAGTTTGTCACTTCTGACTTGAGTAGCATGAAGTTGGCTTTAGAGAAGTTTTATGGTGGTTTCTTTACTGGGGGTGGGGTGGGATGTGGATGTTAAGGGTGATTAGCTTATGGTCAGACCTGACTAACGAGGGGTGACCATAGGTGCAGAGCATTGATTTCCCATGTTGGTAATGACCAGGTCTAGGATATTGGAGCCCTGGTGGGACTATGGATTAGTTGATCCAGGCGTTGGAATTTATGAATTCCAAGAACCGTTGCGAAGGTGTTGGGACATGAGTAGTTTTCCCAGTTAATAGCAGGGTAGTTAAAATCACCCAGTATTAGGGTGTTTGGTTCTATCTTAATATTTTCCAGTATGTTTAGAAAGGTGTAGTGAGAATCTTGGGGTATGGTGGGGGATCTGTAGCAAGCTACAATTTGGATTGCAGTCTTACCTAGTGTTAGTTGCACTTGGAGAATTTCAGACACATTGTGTTGGCCAACTAGCCTGGTGGTGTGAATATCCTTGGTGAATATTGACACTCCTCCACCTTTAGTGTTTCGGTCCTGGTTTGGTGGCGAAAAGTGTGGTAAGAGTTGTAGCCTGGTATTGCAGGGGTGCTCTCTGGAGCCTTGAACCAGGTCTCAGTTACTGCACAGATATCGATGTTCTCCATTTTTAGGAGTGCCTCGAGAGAGTGCATTTTGAGGTTTAGACTTCTAGCATTGAGTAGCATTACCTTCAGATTTTGCATGCTTGTACCTGTTATGGTGGTGGTTTTGTCCTTTGAAGTTTGCCTAAAAAGGCACTATAGGGGTGGCAAGAACCTTAGCCAGTAACCTGAATCCCAGGGGCGACAGGTGCAGACCATCTCTGGCAAAGCATCGTGGTCTGTCAATCATGTCATCCCAGGCAGACATACTGGATCCCCTTTGAATGACACCATAAGCTTAGCCAATTGTTGAAGTCAATCATTTTATCCTTATATTGTGGTATCATTCTGGGCGAAGGCAGGATGCTACTCAGGGCTAGGGTCATACTTGCCTGGGCCACATGATCCGAGAGCTCTTCCATGTCTCTTTTCATGTAGTCCAGGGAGGTACGTCTCAAGTCATTCACTCCAACATGGACAATGACAGAGTCATATTTGTACTTGTTGTGGAGTGACTTGAGTGCATGCGTTATGTGGCGGATCCTGGCACCCAACAGGCAGCTGATTGTAACTTTCTCCTTATTCAACCTGGTGAGAGGGACATCAGTGTGCCGGACTATAGAGTCACCTATGACTAAAGTGTTAGGTACATTGTCTTGCCTTAGGGGCTGTTGCTGGGTGGCACACTGGTGTTGTGAACTATGTGACACATTGGTTGTGATTGGTGTTTGTTTGCGTTTCAGCTTCAGAGGTCTTTGTTGCTTGGGCAGGTTACAGTTAAGGGCCTCTGCATATGTGGATTTAGTGTTGCTATATGTGGGTGTTGGTGGTGCGGGTTTAGAAGGGCTATGTGTTGCTTGAGGTGTAGTGTAGGTATTAACCTTCTCCTATTGACTGTTTAGCACAATCTTGGGTGGAGAGAGCTTTGCTTCCATTTTGGCTATATAAGTGCATCTCTCACAGGTTGTAGTGTTGGGTGGTAGGAGGAGAGGGTTGTCTGTGTACATGAGGCAATTGCTGCATTGCCCCAGTATGCCCAGATTCACCAGGTGGACAGGAGAAATCACTGGAAGCTGACCCTTGGACATGCCTGGTTTGGGGCTTTTTTTTTCTTTGTAAAGTATAGGAGGTGTTTCCTTAGCAAGGTACTTTGCAATTATAGGCTGTTTAGTGCCTACTATTAATTTCTCCTTGTTAACAAGGAGAGTGCAGTGTTTGTATGAGTTTAAGGCTTCCTAGTGCTTTCCAGCAGGTATTAGAGAAAGTGCTAGTCACAGGGATGCTTAAAGGTAAGATTGAAAAGAATGCACTCTGCAGTGTGCACTAGAGAAGTTAGATGTGAAAGTAGGTAACTTGAGTTTTACCTGTTTAAAAGTTAAGGTTTAGTGGAGAGTTACTATTTTTAAAACAGCAAGATGGACTGAAAGGGGTGGTCACTTTTGTATTTTGGTACTATGAAATACTGTAGGATGGCCAATAAATTTAAATAATTGAAGGGGTGGGATTTCAAAAGTGATGGTTTTGTGATTACTCACATAAGCCAGTGAAAGTAGAGAGAAATGAGATATATGGTCAGATTAACATAAGAGGCGGGCAACTAGAAAGACAGTGGTATTTAACAAGACAACTTAAATGGGTGGGAGGGAGGGAAAAATTCTGCCTGACTCAGAACAGAGAGAGCTGTGGTCTCTTTTGAAGTTTTAATATGCTGTTAAAACAGAATGCAAGCAAAACACAAGGTAAAGAAAACAAACTACAGTATTCAAAATATAGAAAGGCAATACAGAAATACAAAAAATAACAGCAAACTAACCTTTCCTTCACAGCAAATGGCACATGTCATCAGGATGCAGCGGGATCTTATCAAAGAATACGCTGCATCCCCCTCTGAGTCCATGTCGGAGGAGGATAAACAATTGTACTCCACCCGAATGGCCACTCTGAGATCTATTTTAAACACCTCTATGCGGCTGTTGTCCCACGCCACAGAGGGAGCTGCTAGGGCCAGCGGAGCAGGCCTAGTCATGAGACATCAGGCCTGGCTCCGTCATTGCGACTTTACGGAGCCCTTTAAAGCGCCCTTGAACCCCTTTGATGGTTCTGCCCTTTTTGGCAAAACAGTTCGTGAGATGCTTGTCCAGAGTGAGAAGGACGGGAAGACGTCTGCCGTCGGAGTCCGCTTCTCTGCTCCCCAGTGGTCCTTTTCAAGGAACCAAAAGGGTCAGAAGAAGATGTGGTTCCGGAAATCACAACATTCCCAACCAACTCCAGACAACCAGTCCTACCGTGGTAGAGGTGGACAGGGAGGACGTCGCCCCAGGGGCAGAGGGGCTCCGAGAAATTTTGGGTCCAGAGAACCTTTCTCTGAGCGGCCCGCGCAGCAGCCCTGAGGGGTTGCCCGGCTGCTCCACTCTGGAGGCAGTCGGGGGGGGCATTTTTCGAAACATCTAGCGGCATGGGAGTCTATCACAACAGACCGCTGGGTGCTTCGCATCATATCCAGAGGGTACAAAATACCAATTCTTCATGTCCCCCGATCCAAGAACCTCCCCGATGTACCACCCGATCACAGGGAGGCCGCAGCCGCAGAAATACAGCAGCTGCTAAGAAAAAGAGCCATCCAGCCCGTCCCCCAAGACCAGCTCGGATTAGGGTTCTACTCCAGGTTCTTTTTGGTGCCAAAAAAGACGGGGGATCAGAGACCCATCCTAGACCTTTCCCGCTTGAACCTGTCAGTAACCAAGGAAAAATTCCGAATGGTCACTCTTCAATCTATCCTCTCCCTATTGAGGGAGAACGATTGGATGTGCTCTATAGACCTCAAGGATGCGTATTACCACATCTTAATGGACAAACGATCCAGGAGGTTCCTTCACTTCTGGCTAGGAGCCAGTCACTACCAGTTCAGGGTCCTTCCCTTTTGCCTCACCACAGCCCCCAGGGTGTTCACCAAAGTGTTAGCAGTGATTGCGGCCCACCTGAGACTCCAGGGAATTCAGGTCTTCCCGTACCTGGACGACTGGCTCCTGACCGCACCAACGAGGCATCTACTTTGCTCGGCCAGAGACTTCTTTCTCCATCTAGCCCCACAACTAGACATTACTATCAATGTCGGCAAATCTCTACTGGCTCCAACACAGATCATAGAATTCATAGGTGCCAGAATAAACACCAGAGATTTGCGAGCCTTCCTAACTGCCGAGAGAATCAGAAATCTACAACTTCATGTGCGGGCTGTCCTTCATTCAGAGGATTCACCAGCGGAATTGATCATGAGGGCACTAGGCTCCATGGCGGCAGCGATTACACTCCTTCCATGCGCCCGTTTGAACATGCGAGTCCTGCAATGGACTCTGTTAGTGCAATGGTTCTTCCTATCCCTTCCTCTCCACCATCCCATTGCTATCAGCAAGGCTTGCAGAAGGGCGCTACTATGGTGGCTCCAAGCATCGAACTTCCATACGGGCCGTCCCTTCTGCACCTCTCCCCCTATCGCCACTGTGACCACGGATGCTTCCCGCCTCGGGTGGGGGGGGGGGCATTACTCAGGCAGGACAGTCCAAGGCACGTGGAACGATACAGAGACCTCCCTGCATATCAACGTTCTGGAGATGAGTGGTGCTGTTGGCATTGCAAGCACTTCAGAGCTTCCTCCCCGCAGGAATGATTGCAATTCACTTGGACAACATGTCAGTGGTCTGGTATATCAACAAACAGGGGGAACCAGATCTTATCCACTTTGCCGCGAAGCCATGAGAGTGTGGGAGTGGGCGATCTCCACCAACCGCTTTCTGATTGCAACGCACATTCCGGGGAGGACCAACATCCTAACAGACAAGCTCAGCCGCACCCTTCTTACCCCTTACGAGTGGTCTCTCAATCCTCTAGTAGCGAAGCAGATATTCGCAACATGGGGGCAACCCTGCTGCGATCTTTTTGCATCTCCATCAAACGCCAAATGCGACAATTTCTTCGCTCTAATCCCCCCACCTGGGGAATCTCCAAGAGACGCTCTGGTGCATGCTTGGCCACCCGGTCTACTCTATGCCTATCCTCCTCTTCCAATGATGATACAACTCTTACAGAAAGCCTCGCAGTTGGGGAGCAAGATGATTCTCATTGTCCCATTCTGGCCTCAACAAATTTGGTTCCCTTACCTGTGGTCTCACCTTGTGAATCACCCTTGGATTCTAGATCCCATTCCGGATCTCATCTCCCATCCATTAGACTTGCCAACTCCAAACCTGGACAATCTGAAAGTAACAGCTTGGTTGCTCCAGTTCCACTCCTAGTTAGGACTCCTGGTATCTCTTCACCAGTCAAAGCCATCCTCGTGGCAGCACATAAGCCCTCCACCAGGAAAGTGTATCACAGCAAATGGAAACGTTTTTCCATCTGGGCAGAGCGCCGCGATCTAGATCCCTTTACGGCTCCTCTTCCATCCATTTTAGACTTCCTAACAACTCTTTCAAGAAGGCGCTAGTTGTTCAACTGTCAAAGTGCAATTGGCAGCCATTTCTCATTATCATGTGGGACATGATACAGGGCCCTTGATGTCAGCCAAATTGTGTAAAACCTTTCTCAAGGGTACCTTTTTACTTAGACCTCCTGTAAAAGAAGCCGTACCCCCATGGGATCTTACTTTAGTTCTTCAAGCCTTGACTGCTCCACCCTTTGAACCCGCTGCTTCAGTGGATCTCAAATTCTTGTCATGGAAAACAGCATTCCTTGTAGCCATTACTTCAGCGAAAAGAGTGTCGGAACTTCAGGCTCTTTCTGTAAAGCCTCCATACCTGATTTTTCACCCTGATAGAGTGTACCTCAGGATCAATCCCTCCTTTCTTCCTAAGATAGCATCAGAAACCATTCCATAAATTTACCGGTTTTCTTCCCTAAATATCAAAATAAGGGTGAATACAAGCTGCACTCATTGGATGTTCATAGGCAGCTTCGTTTTTATACTCATAGGACGGCTGGCCATAGACAATCTGACCAGCTGTTCGTTTCCTTTGCCAAATTTAACTTGGGGAAAGCTATCTCTAAAGTATCTTTATCTCGCTGGATTTCCCAATGTATCCTACTAGCTCATCAAGCTTTGGGTAGACCCGCACCAGAAGGAGTTCGTGCTCATTCCACTCGCTCCATTTCTACTTCTGCGGCTTTCAAGTCTAGAGTTCCTTTGGATGATATTTGTTCTGCAGCCACTTGGGCTTCATCTCATACCTTTATCAACCACTACAAGCTAGACCTGCTTTCTAGAGGGAGAGCATCCTTTGGCTCTGCGGTGCTTCGTAATATCCTTCCATGATGGCCACCCAGGGTGCAGGTAGCTGGGGCCTCTGTCCCACAGGTTGCTGACAAATGAACAATCCTACTTCAGATTTAGAAGTTATGTACTCACCATAACGTTCCATCTGAGTAGGTAGTTCATTTGTCTGCAACCATCCCCCCTCCTTCCCCCTGACCTTCTTTGGATTTATTAGTTTTTAGATATCCTTTGTTAGATATATATTGAGAGGCAAACTCGATCTGAGGTCATGGAGGGTTAGCAGGGGATTATGGGTGAAGGGAGGAGCTAGGAGCTCGAATCCATTAGCTTGAAACAAGTTGCCAGCTCGGATCCGATATCGGATCCGTAACCCACAGGTTGCAGACAAATGAACTACCTACTCAGATGGAACGTTGTGGTGAGTACATAACTTCTAATTTCCAGCCACCTCTTTCTTGCCTGTCACACTTCCAACATTTGCTATCCACCTGAGGAAAATTCTTTGGAGTCTACTTGGAGTGAAAAAAAAAATACCTGTGTAAACACTTAAGTCAAAGATCCTAAATCTTCTAGACTTTGTTGCATATTTGGGAGATATGCATATATCCCCCATTGTCTCTTTGTGAATTGCTTATCCAATCTCTCTTCCCAATCCTTTCTAAGCTCCTCTGATTGACTATGATCTACTAATTATTCCTTTTTTAATGGCAGCTTCTGTTCTGGATTCTATTAAAAACTCCACCAGTGCTGGTCTTTTATTTAGGACCCCCCACCTAGTTCTCGTTGACTTCCCCATCAAGGATTGATGTCGGAGTATAAGCAATCTCTAACCTCCAGTCCAAATAAATTCATGGCCTCTTCCCATTCTGTTACCTTTCCCTTTCTAGTTATATGCTCCCAGTACCTTTGTTCCTTTGCCAGTTTTCTCCAATAAATTCCAGCCCCCTCCTGCCTATTATATGTATCACTAACCACAGTCATCTGTTTTGGCAGAATCTCTTCTCCATTCTCATGCTGGTTTAGTTCTTAAAATATTCCCTGCTATTTTATGAATATAGTACTGTGTATGATTTTTGTTCTCCTTAAGAGCCTGCATCCAAAATCCCAATCTCTCCTTGTTTTTTGAGCTTCTCCCCTGTATCATCATCATTCCATTCCACTTTGAATTATAGTTTTCTGCTTGTGCTTTATATAAGAGCCTTAACTGTGTTGCTCTAAAATACCTTCTCAAATTGGGTAATCCTAGTTCATGTTCTATTGGAAGAATCATCTTGACCACTTGACCCTTGCTGTCTTCCCTTCCCAGATAAAGTCCTTTAATTCATTTTTTTTTTAATTGCTATCCACAGCATTTCCTCTGGTTGATTAAAAATATGTCTGACGTGTGTATAAGACTAAAGGGACTAAAACAATTTAATTGCTTGTGTCTTGGTATCCATAGCCATATAACAAAGTTTTTAGTTTCTTAATTTTTGCATCATCTTCTGTTTAGTCTCTTCCCACATATCTTTAGTTGCCACAACAGAGTCATTTCTAATCCATGCTCCTAAACAATTCATTTTATCATGCCCCCATAAATATGGATATTGTTGGACCAATTCGTGTGTGGGTACATAATTTACCGCTATTCCCTTTTTTTAGCTTCATTATTTTTGTATAACGAGAAGACTTAAACTTTCTTAAAAATGTTCCATGACACTTTAGTGTTACTTTCTGGTTTTGTGATGTATAAAATACCATCTGCAAATAGAGCCAGCTTATCCTGACTACCATACCAATTATATCCTTGAACTTTTGAGTCCCTTATTTTCTTTGCAAATGGTTCTTAATATAATGCAAATAAAGGGCGAAGGGGACACCCATGCCTGGTTTCTCTGCTCAAGCAGAAATTGGAGTGTACACCCCCCACTTTAATTTTTGCCTCTGATCCTTCATATATCCTCCTAATCAGCCCTATAATTTTATCAGGGAATGCAAATGCTTCCATTGCTGTGCTCATAAAGTCCCGGCTTCCTGTGTCAAATGCTTTCTCTCTATCAAGACCCACCAACAACAGTGGTATTTTCTTACATTCTGCTTCTCTCTGGATCATCAGTGTTCTGTTAATATTGTCAAATATTTGCCTCCCCTCCACAAAACAGCATTGTTCCACATCTATCAATGTTGGTATCACTTTTGCCATTCTTTTAGCCATTGTAAACACTTTATAATCATGGTTTAGTATTGAAATGTGCATGCATGAAGCTAGATCTGATGGATCTTTACCCTCTTTAGGTATTATAGCTACAACCTCTTTCTTCCAGGATGTTGGTACTTCTCCTCCTCGTAAAATATTGTTAAACAAAACCTTCCAGATCTTTTATTTCTCCCGCTAAGCCTCCAAACTTCCACAGAAATACTATCTGTTCCTGGGGACTTTTCTATAGATTGGTTATTTTGGTCATTTTCTGCTGTCCTGTTAGTAACTGGGCCTCCGCTACCTCTAACCTTGGTATATTTAATTCTTCCATAAACATTTCCATTAGTACCTTTTCTTGATTTCCATGTTTCTCTACTTTATATCGACTTTCATAAAATTTCCAAAATATTTCTAATACTTCCACAGGATTCCTTGTTATCTTACTTGTTGTAGGCACCCTAAGCTTGGTGACAGCCCATTCTACTTTATGTTGCCTGAGTCATGTGCCAAAAGTTTTTGTGCTCTAGAGTTATCAAAAAAGCTGAAAGTGATTGGATAGATTATAAATGAAGTATAATGTTTGCAACTAAGATTTTGTCGGTGAGGATTGTTTTCATTTATATAAATGTACGACTGCCCATGTCGTAAGTGATAGTTTAATGAAGATGTTTCTTGTTTAAAAAAAAAAAAAAAAAAAAAAGAGCAAGACTTGAATTGTTTATTTAATGTTTATTTTATTTTTTATTTATTTTACATTTGTTTACCGGGAAAGTCCAACTGGAACTAGGTCCATTTACAGCGGAGGCTCGGGGAGAAAAGCTGCACAACAACAGTTTTATACAGTGTTATATAAACAATCAGAAAAATTCAAATAATAAAAAAAAAATTTACATACAATAGATCTTTTCAGACAGGTTTACATTGCACAAAGAGGACCCTGGATATTGGTATTTGGGAAGGAAAAGAAAAATAGTTTCATACAGTGTTATATGTACACTCAAGAAAATATTTCATACAAAGATCTTTCCAGATGGGTTTACTTTTGTCAAGAGCGGACCTTGGATGTTGGTTATTTGGGATGGAAAGAAAACGATAGATATACTCATTGCCTGATGCAATCAAAGTGACATCACAGAAGGCAATGTAGTAGGAAAAGTAGCTGAAAGTAGTCCTGTTCTAGGAGTTTTTGAAGTACTGAGTATTAGGCATAGTGAGCAGTGATAGAAAGGAGAAGGAAGAAATAAAGGGGATTAGGAAAGCATTTATGTAATGCAAGGACAGAGCCATGACTGCAGGAGATGTGGCTTGAGTGATTTTTTGAACAATGAGATAGATGTTGCTGAGGATATATTTTGGGGGAGCTTATTCCATTCCTTAGCAATGGTATGAGAGAAGAGGGCTTTCCCCTGCATTGTTGTTGGCTTTGGATATGCAGAGGAGGGTCTTGTTTGATGAGCGTAGAGGACGGTTTGCTGAGTACTGGTTTAGTAGTTGGTTTAGGGCTGGCGTTTTGTGGGGATGCTTTAGTATGTTGAAGGTGAGCACTAGCTGCTGGTACCTAATTAGCTGAGGGAGCTCTAACCATTGTAGGTGTTTTAAGGCAAGACAGTGATGACTTCTAAAAGTGGAGTTATTGGCAAATTTTGCAATCTTATTGTAGCATGATTCTAGTTTGTCAAGGTCTGTTTTCCTGATGTGAGTTAGGATTGGTGATGCATATAGTAGGGTAGACAAGAGGTGGGTTTGGGCTAGGGTGATTCGTGCTTGGTCTGATAGGAACTGTTTGTGTTTGTATAAAGTTCCTAATTTTTTATGAACCTTTTTGATGGTTTGAGAGATGTGGACATTGAAGTTAAGATCCTGATCTATTTCAACACGGAGTAGTTTGGTATGTGGGGAGGGAGAGATTCGTGTGCTGTTGTTGGAGGTGATGGTGAAAGGAAAAGGTGTGGTTTTGTATTTGTTGGGGGTGAATAGAAGTAGTTTGGTCTTTTTGGGGTTTAGAATAAGGTGGATATCAGTAATCCATTTTTCTACGGAGCAGAAGGATTCTTGGGAAGTTTCTGAAGTGTGGTTATGGTTGGGGCTGAGCAGATTAGAGTTAAGTCATCTGCGTACTGTATAAGTGATGCATGCAGGGTGGAGGTATCTAGTTTGTTGGTGAAAATGGTAAATATTAAAGGACCTAGTATTGACCCTTGTGGAATGCCTACAGTAGTTGGTAGTAGTGGTGATAGTATGCCTTGCCATTTTACTGACTGTTTTCTACCAGAAAGATAGTTTTTGAACCAGGAGGTAGCAGAGGGGGCAAAGGAGATGGCGGTTAGAATGTCTATAAGTAGGTTATATGAGACCATGTCAAATGCCTTAGATAGATCTAAGAAAATGGCTGATACAAAGTTGTTGTTTCTAAGTTGGTTAACCTGGTTAGTAAAGGAGAGAAGAGCACTAGTTGTACTATGGTTAGGGCGGAATCCATGCTGTGTGAGGGAGAGGAAATTATGTGAGGTTAAGAAATGCATCACCTGGGTGTGAATGCATCTCTCCAGGAGCTTGGAAAGGGGGGAATAGGATAGCAATGGGGCGGTAGTTTGATAGTTCATAGGAGTTACCTCCTTTGTGTAGGGGTATTATATATGACACTTTCCATAGTTGGGGGATGTAGGCTTCCTGTATGGAGCGGTTTATAAGAAGTGAGATGGGGTAGGCTAGGGACTCTGCAGCTAATTTTAGAAAAGTAGTGGGTAGGCCATCTGCTGTGAGAGTGGTGGGTTTTAGTTTTGAGAGAATTTTTTTACTGTGGAGGTAGGTACGGGTGAGAGGGTAAAAGGGGGTATATTATTGTGATCTATAGTTGGGGTGAGTATAGGTTTATTGTTGGATAGCTGAGTAGATAAGGATAGAATAGAGTCTGTGAAGTGACGGTTAAACTGGGAAGCTATGCTGTCATTATCATTGTTGGTGTTGGGAGCTGGGGTTGTAGTTTGGCCAGGTTTTAGAAGGGTATTTAAAGCCTGCCAGAACTTTTTAGGGTTTTTGGAATGTTTGTTTTGGATCCCTAGGAAGTAGTTTTGTTTGTCCATTTTATTTGTTTTTTGGCCTGGTTTCTAAGTTGTTGATATATTTGTTTATCTTGGTTGGTGGTGGTTTTTTTTCCAGTTCTTCCATGCATTATCTCTGGCTTTTAGTAGAACTTTTGCTGTCCTATTTAGCCAAGGGGGCATAGTTAACCTTAGTTCTATGTTTCCTGATGGGGGCTAGTATGTTTAGCACTTTCATAAAAGTATTATTGAAATATTCAACTGCCTGGTCTAATGGTAGGGATTGTAGTGGGTGCCAGTTACTTTGTTGTAGCATACTGTTAATGATTTGTGAATTTACCTTGTGCTAATTTCTGGTCTCTTTATATAGTATAGGTTTGGGTATGTTTACTTGTCTACGAAGGAGGAAAGTGGGGCAGTGGTCACCCAGTATATCAGGTAGGCAGCTCACATGATAATTTTCTTTGGGAAGGCTAACTAAAGTCCAATCAAGAATGGAGGGCTTATTGGATCTTTTGTCAACTCTGGTGGGTTCCTGGATTAATTGTGAGAATCCAAACAAGTTTATATGGTTTGTAGGATTGTTGGCATTGCAGGCTAGCCAGTCTAGGTTTAGGTCTCCTAGCAGGATGGTTTCATGGGGCAGGTTGATTGTAGCCCATTGCAACATATCCTCTATTATAGGTGAGTTATTTCCTGGAGGAACATAACTGCAGAGGATGCTGATTCTCTTTTTGTTTTTGAGGGAGATAGTGGAGCTTAATGTTTCGGAGTTGCCAAAAATGGGAAGTGGGGTTTTAAGGGGTTGAAGGTTAAGTGTGTTTTTAAATAAGATTGCAACTCCACCACCCTTTTTGGTATTTCTGTCTTGCCTTAGAATGTTATAGCCATGGGGGAGAATTTCTTCATCTTGGGTGGTGGGTTTTAGCCAGGTTTCAGTTATGGTTAGTATATCTGGTGAGTAGTGGGCTATGAATGCATGTAAGTCTTGTAGTTTGTTGGATGTACTTCTTGAGTTTAGGTTAATAATAATTAGGTCTGTTTCCTGTTTGTGGAAGAGAATTTCATAGCTTGGACCTGGGTTTGGGTGTATGTCTCCTGAGATTAGTAGCCATCTTTTAAGGAATAGTTTGAGTTTGATGGCGTGAGCTAGGTCTGTATGATGTCTAGGTGTTGTTATTGTATGGGGAGATAACATGTGTGGTTTGTTTATATAATATAATGGGCTACTATTAAATAGTGTGGGGCAGATTGTAATATTTGTATGTGTATGTATGTGTGTGTAGGTATGTGTTATGTGGAAGGTAGTGTTTAATGGTATGATAGCATGTATGGATGTGGTGTAGGCTAGAGTAGTGAGAGTTAGTAGTAGTAGTGGTAGTATGCCTAGCATGATTTGTCAGGGATTATTAGAGGAGATGAATGTATGTAGTGGGGTGTGGTAAGAGAGTCGGAGTGGATAAGGCAATTGAGGGAAGGTGATAGGTTGTAGAATTAGGGGTGTGACTATTAGCAGTATAAAGTTGTGACCACTGGGGGGCGGGTGGGAATTGGGGGCAGGGTAGGGGAGCGGAGTGAGCCCAATGGGGGAGCGGAGTGAGCCCAATGGGCGAACGGAGCGGGAAGAGCTGAGAGGAGTGAGAGTCCCACGAGAAACTATCAGTGAGTTGACCCTTTGGAATTGTAAGGTTCAACAGCTATATGCTAGGTAAGTGAGAATCTCTGGGTGGGGTAATACACAGCAGTCTAGGGAGGGGAGATACGTAAAAGCCAAATATGCAAATATATAGTACTACAAGGGCTAGGGGTACAACTAAAGTATGCCGGTATATGGGGTACTGTATCTAAAAGTGGGTAAATGCTGCCACCTAGTGGTGAAAAATCATACAGTGATACACTGTTTAAAATACAGGCAGCTAGAAATATTTAAAATCAGGGAGTGGAGTGGAGTAAAGGGGGTCTATGGACGGCAGTAGGCTGCTATTGTGTTACGCCGTGGGTGCTTTAGGCATTAAAATACAACAAACTAGGTTAAAGCAAGTGGTTAGTTCTTACTTAATCACAAAATAACACTAGGTGGAGATCCGTAGGTAGTTCTACATACACGCTGACTCTTGTTTGAGGGATAACAGGCTACAACCAGCGCTGTAGTTGTTTTGGATCCAGACAATCCAGGGATGATCTCCGTAGGAGGTTATACGTCTTTGGTGGTTAACTAAACTCTGAGGAGCACCCGAGGTTGGAGGGTGAGGGTAACAGCGAGACACTGACTCTTGTTTGAGGGAGAACAGGCTACAACCAGCACTGTGGTTGTTTTGGATCCAGACAATCCAGGGATGATCTCCTTAGGAGGTTATACGTCTAACTAAACTCTGAGGAGCACCCGAGGTTGGAGGGTGAGGGTAACAGCGAGTTAATCACAAAATAGCACTAGGTGGAGTTGCAAAGTTATATAATGTATAGCAATGTATGTGAAGCATAATGTTTGTTAACATGAACTTGTTAATTGCTTTTATGTAAGTGAAAATTTGCCTATGTCACAGGTGATAATTAAATTATGGTGTTAAAGTTGCTTAACAGCAATTTTTCTAAACTCCTGCATATTATCGAGGTAATCCCTTATTTTCTGTTTATCATTCTGCAGCAACTCATTTTCTTGTTCTTTGAGATCCCCCCTATTTTGCAATATTTCAGTATTTGCCACTCTCTCTAAATAACTCTTGTACTTAACCATATCAACCTTTCTTTTATTTCCACCCTATTTTTATTTAAACTCCTTTAATTTTATCCCACTCCCTAACTATATTTTCAGAAGAATTTTCTGTCTTTAAAAGCTCCTGAATAATTTCCACTACTCATTCCTTAAATTCCTCTCTTTTCAACAGATAGGTGGGAAAGTGTCAGTGTCTCATTTTTTTCATTACACTGTGTTTTTATTTTAGTTGTTATTGGTGCATAATCTGAAGTTATTTTGTGCATATCAAAACCTTCAATTAAATGTGCATGTTCCTGTGAAATGTAAATTCTGTTTAGCCTAGTCCAGTTTTTTGTATCTTGGGGAATAATATGTGAATTCATTCTGAACTCCTAGTACTGACTGAATTTGCATCTTCCCTGCCAAATATTTTCATAAATATCTTTAGCATCTACTCTTCTTTGTTATAGTTCCTTCTGGCCCCCCAGACATATCTTCACTATTGCAAATCAAATTCCATTCCCAGCCTATAAGTAATATTCCTTGCATAAAAAGCATCACATTCTTGAGAAATTGTTATTCCCCCTTTTATGTATAGCAGCTTTTTTGTTAACTGTCTAGTTTCAGCTTTTGTGTTACATGCGTGTATTGTCTGTCAGGTTAATCTTTTATCCAGTTGTTTCATCTAATCTCTATTTGAGCCTATGTCACATCTTGCAGAGAACTTTCTGTTTTATTGAAAACTCTCAAACAAATATACACACACACACTCCCAATAGCCCCTAAAACCTATTAACTTAATAACACACAAACTATGTACGTCTTCAAATATTGAAGTTGTACTCTCCTAATAGGAACATATGTTCCAAACAGACAGCCACACACAGAGAATCGAGCTAATCTAAAAAAAGGTTATCCTTGCTAAGACACATGGTATAAGCCTTCGCTTCTATTAAGCGCTGTCTGGCTTTGTCTTTACTGCTCTCTCAGCTAGGAAAACATTTGAGTGATTTCAGAAAATATAATCTCCAAGCCATTTCTCTTTTTCAGATTGTCTCCTAGAGACATGAGAACCAGACACCAAAACTGTTCACTATAAAAAAAGCTTTATAGTATTCAGTATTATTTTTATTAACTTGATTTCTCTTAAAACTTTTACTAGGTTAAGCTAATGCCCTTAACCCAGTGATTCCCCAATACAAGAATGAGAAAGCACACTAACGTTTATTTTGTCATGCTGTTTTAACCAAATCAATGTTTTTACATTGCAGTGCCTACATTTCTTAAAACTGAACAAGGAGAAAGGAAGAAGGGAGAAAAAATACAGGAGCACCTACAGCAGAGAGTCGATTTATCCAAACTAATTGGGACCTAGGGTAGTTCAGATAATCAAACTGTTGGGATAATCAAACATACATTGAACCAGATAAAACAACTTCTGAAATCTTGTTTTTTTCTGCATGCAGGGAATATGCTTTTCAACCACTGAGTGATTCCAGTGGACAACAAAGAATATTTTTTTACACATGAACAGGCTACAAGCTCAAAAAACACACACAAGTGAATACATGTAACGTTTACATATTCAAACTTTATTATTTTTCCTACTTAAACTTTGGGAGGCTGCGTTTGGATAATTGTTCAGATAATTGATGTTCGGATAATCAACCCTCTACTGTATTTACATTAGTATCCCCATTACACTTATAAATAACTGACAAATTACTTTATAACATGCAAAGAAAGTCATGCACTATTTAAATACTACTATTAAGAAATAAATGTTTACTTTCTCCCTCTTCTTCCCCTGTGCTGAGTATTTTTCTGAATATTAATGACATGAAGTAGAGCATATGCTTTAGAGTCCCCTACAAGTTAGTCCAAGAAGGTCCAAAATTACCAGACTTTGTACTATTCCTGTTCATTACCTTCTCCCAAACCCTGTCTTTACTTCATTTCTAACTTACTGTTAATTCTTCTAGTCAACTTTTGTGCTTTTTTTTTTCTCTTTTCTTAAACATTTTATGTTGAAATACTGGAAAAGGTTTTACTGGCATAGTCTCTGTTGTGGTCTTTTATTAGCAGAAGAACAAGAAATAGAATCTCATTCAAATCTCACTTTTTTATTGGGCAAACATTTGTATTTCTTCCTTAGCATGTACGTCATAAAAAAATTATTTTGTCCTCCAGGGAAAAATATTTTGAAGATAGCTGGGTACAGCAGTTTGAATCTCATGCCTGCTTCTTGACATTCCCTGAATAATGGGATAAATGTGTTCCTCTTCAGCCTGGTGTACAATGAGTAATCATTCTCCACAAACACTTTGCTGTCTCCCACTAATATTTTGTCCTTCTGCAGCAGTTTTGTCAGAATTGACTACTTCTGCTGGTAAGGTTGCATCTTTACTATTAAAGGTTTATGTTTTCTCATGGCCAGCTGTGGAGCATACACAATGTGCCCTGTAAGTTAACAATGCTTAACAATTCCTGTTGTGGAATACCAGTCCAATTGCTTGTTTGTGCTTTCATAAAATTAATACTGCCTGTTCCTTCCAGCTTCTCTTGTACATCAGAAAATTGCAGGTTCTCCTCTGTTCTCTAATTCCGTTTTTTAAAACATCCCTTCTTGTGTAGTCTGATATTCAGCCAGCCTTTTCTTTATTTCAACCTCTGAGTTTTTTGCAATTTTATCACCTTGTCTGAATATCTGTTTAAAGCTTATTCCATGTTTCCAACATTTTGTTGTTGATATACTCCATCTGTCTTCATTTATTTTAGTCAGGTCTGTGTGCAGCTGCCTTATACATTCCTCTAGGTTACTGGAAGTTATCACTGGAGCTTGCACTGCTTTTTGCTGAACACCTACAGTACTTTTCCCAGTCAGTGTTTTTGTCGCCTTTTTTTTTTTTTACCTGATTTTCCTTTAGATCCTCTGTACTTCTTTTTTTCTTGGCATCCAGGCAGTGCACTTACTAGCCATTTACTGAAATTTACCCAGAAATCTAGGCCCACTGGTGTTCTATAAGTTTCTGTTTTCACACTGGGAGAGCTAGAATTAAGCTTTTATTCAATGCGCGGCCATCTTGGAAGTTCCAGCTATCATTTTATTCTTTGTGCATTTAAAGTTTTGATGTTTTCGGTTTTGTTAGAAACACTAATTTCAGATAACAGCTTAAATGAGATGCTTCTGAATGTTTAGATTCCTGTTAGTTATTGGAAAATCGCAATTTAAATATAAAAATAAAAAAAAATCTACAGGCACAAATTGAAAAAAAAAATGTCAAACTTCTTTGTAGGCCATACTTTGCACCACTACAATACCTATTTGTTGCCTAGTTTTGTTTTTCTAACCCTGAATGACGACATTGTGCAGATATCCTGATATAATACTTGTCTTCTTAGGAATGGTACCATTTGCTTATGATGTATTGTGACGGCACAACTGATGAGATACTTCACCCTAGTTTTTCTGCCATATAAAAGTTCCAGTCACACAGAGTTGGAGAAGTTTGAAATTCTGTTACTTGTCAGTGATTGGTTTGCAGTGATTTTTAAATGTTTACTTATCACAAAATCTTAAAAACACTGAGCTAACAGTCTTAAAAAAAATAGTATTTGGCTTTCACATTCTTGACTTGCTTCCATGAATCAGCCAGGTGATCATATTTCCTGGCTGGCAAAGCTCAGTTAATCAATTTGCTGTCAGTGATTTATTCACTTTAACAGTCCAAAAGGTACAATAGTCTTTTGGCTGCTGGAGAGGTAAAACATATGAGAAACAATTTGTTAAATTATCACAATATGTCATTCAGGCCCAGCATAGTGGCCTGAGGAAGCTGACCAGTATGGACATGTCACAGAGAGGAAGAAGCTGCTGAGTTGTGCATTTTTAATATGTGAAAAAATGAGTATCACTCTCTCTAGGGAGGAAAATGCATTCTGGTAAAGGAAATGTGTTTTAGAGCACATTTTTCCTTTAATCTGTATAGCCAAGTAATAAGAGTCTACACAAAAGGTTGCAAGTGTAAATCAATTTCCTTAACACTGCTTTGTAGAAGAGAAAAAAAACTAGGCCTGCCATTATATAGTAGTAAGACAGGCACTGGGAGGCAGTGAAGAGTTACCGAATAGCTGGGTAACTACAGCAGAGCTAGTAAGGGAGACTGCTAGAAAGGTGCTTGGTGTGACATCTGGACAGAGGAAGGAGTACAAGGAGACCTGGTGGTGGAATGAGGAAGTACAGGAGAGTATACAGAGGAAGAGGCTGGCGAAGAATCTGGTGGTGGAATGAGGAAGTACAGGAGAGTATACAGAGGAAGAGGCTGGCGAAGAATAAGTGGGATTGTCAAAGCGATGAAGAAAGTAGACATGAGTATAAGGAGATGAGACACATGGCAAAGGGAGAGGTGGCGAAGGCTAAGGATAAGGCATATGGAGAGTTGTATGAGAGATTGGACACTAAAGAGGGAGAAAATGACCTGTACCAATTGGCTAGACAGAGGGACAGAGCTGGGAAAGATGTGCAGCAGGTAAGAGTGATAAAGGACAGTGAGGGAAACGTACTCACAAGTGAGGAGAGTGTGTTGAGTAGATGAAAAGAGTACTTTGAAGGACTGATGAATGAAGAGAATGAGAGAGAAAGAAGGTCAGATGATGTGAGGATAGAGAATCCGGAAGTGAAACAGATTAGCAAGGAGGAAGTAAGGGCAGCTATGAAGAGGATGAAGAATGGAAAGGCTGTTGGCCCAGGTGACATACCAGTGGAAGCATGGAGGTGCTTAGGTGAAATGGCAGTGGAATTTTTAACCAGATTGTTTAATGAAATTTTGGAAAGTCAGAGGATGCCCGAGGAGTGGAGAAAGTGTTTTTGTACCTATCTTTAAGAATAAGGGTGATGTGCAGAGCTGCAGTAACTACAGAGGGATAAAATTGATCAGTCACAGCTTGAAGTTATGGGAAAGAGTAGTGGAAGCTAGGTTAAGAAGGGAGGTGATGATTAGTGATCAGCAGTATGGTTTCATGCCAGGAAAGAACACTACAGATGAAATATTTGCTCTGAGAGTGTTGGAGAAATACAGAGAAGGTCAGAAGGAGTTGCATTGCGTCTTTGTGGACTTCGAGAAAGCATATGACATGGTGCCTAGAAAGGAGTTGTGGTATTGTATGAGGAAGTCGGGAGTGGCAGAGAAGTATGTAAAAGTGGTACAGTATATGTACGAGGGTAGTGTGACATTGGTGAGGTCTGCGGTGGGAGTGACAGATACGTTTAAGGTGGAGGTGGGATTACATAAAGGATCAGCTCTGAGCCCTTTCTTATTTGCAGTGGTGATGGACAGGTTGACAGATGAGATTAGATAGGAGGCCCCGTGGACTAATATGTTTGCAGATGACATTGTGATATGTAGTGAGAGTAGGGACCAGGTTGAGGAGACCCTGGAGAGGTGGAGATAGTTTTAGAGGGGAGAGGAATGAAGATCAGCAGGGCTAAAACATATGTGTGTGTAAATGTGAGGGAGGGTAGAGGAATGGTGAAGATGCAGGGAGTAGAGTTGGTAAAGGTGGATGAGTTTAAGTACTTGAGATCAACAGTTCAGAGTAATGGTGAGTGTGGAAGAGAGGTGAAGAAGAGAGTACAGGCAGGGTGGAATGGGTGGAGAAGAGTATGAGGAGTGATTTGTGACAGATTGGTACCAGTAAGAGTGAAAGGGAAGGTCTACAAGAGGGTAGTGAGACCAGCTATGTTATATGGGTTGGAGACGGTGGCATTGACGAAAAGGCAGGAGTCAGAGCTGGATGTGGCAGAGTTAAAGATGTTAAGATTTGCACTGGGTGTGACTAGGATGGGCAAGATTAGGAATCCGTATATTAAAGGGTCAGCTCAGGTTGGACAGTTTGGAGACAAAGCAAGAGAGGCGAGATTGCGTTGGTTTGGATATGTGCAGAGGAGGGATGCTGGGTATATTGGGAAAAGGATGCTAAGGATGGAGCTGCCAGGTAAGAGGAAAAGAGGAAGGCCTAAGATAAGGTTTATGGATGTGGTGAGAGAGGACATGCAGGCGGCTGGTGTGAAAGAGCATGATGCAGAGGATAGGAAGAAATGGAAACAGAAGATCCGCTGTGGTGACCCCTAACAGGAACAGCCGAAAGAAATGATGAGTAGTAATTTGATATCAGTTTCTGTTTTTTTTTTTTCTACTAGAAATGATTAGAAGCTGTGATATGTATCCGTAAATTTTAAGACCTTATAACAATATCTTGTACATGTAAACACTTTGTCAACAAATTTCCATGCTAACTTTTTAATTTCACCAAACTTAAGTTTTACTCCTGCTAGGAAGAAAAGTCCTCGTAAGCAAACCCAATACCAAGTGCATCCATCCACAACCCCTTTTTTTTTCCATTTTTGCACATGAGGCCAGGGTGTCATTTCAATAGTGACAATCATCTAGAGCCAATTTTTGCACTGCCGGGTGGCTAGCCCTGCCACGGAAACCCAAATGTTCCACATAAACTATTTTATCTCTCTTATTTTTTTAACTTTTCTTGTAAAATGCTCTCCATTCACCAAGTTTAATACTTTTCCACTCTGTCTTCCCTGCACATAATGCTTACACCAGTCCTCTTTCCTTTCACTGGTAGAAACCTTGTTTCTTGTACAGTCTTTCTCAAACTTTTGTAGATGTGTGATTTAGTTCATGTTCCTTTACAGTTGTGTTCTTCACACTGTTGAATTCCTTTCTTGTAAATATTGGATAACTACTTTATCACATCTGCTGTGATATCATCTGAGCTTGCTTTTTCTGACTTAAATTCTCCATAGTGCACTTAGTACTTTTTCTAGGGATTTTTTTATTACTTGTATAATGAGAATCTATCCATGTGGGTGGCCACGGTGATGCAGTGGTTAGCGTTGTCGCCTCACAGCAAGAGGTTCTTCTGTTCGATCCTTGGCTGAGGTGCCTTCTGTGCAGAGTCTGCATGTCCTCCCTGTGGTCATGTGGGTTTCCTCCGGGTGCTCCGGTTTCCTCCCACATCCCAAAGACATGCTGTAGGTAGATTGGACACTCTAAATTGGCCCTAGATGTGAGTGTGTGCCTGTGCCTTCCATGGTAGGTTGGGCGCCTGGCTGGCAGCTCGATACTGTAAAACTCTACTGCCAATCATGAGCAGACAAGTGATCCGCTGTGGCGACCCCCAACCAGGAAAAGCTGAAAGAAGAAGATAATGAGAATCCATCCATCCATCCTCAACCCCTTTTCTCATGTATAATGACAATAATTTACCACATGCATTCCGTATTATTTTTACCCAATTTGTGAATATCAAGCAAAAGAAAACTCCGTGGATACTGCTGAAGCTAGCCGAGGAACAAACACCAAACCACAAAAAGAAATCTTCGGCTAAAACACCACGGCTTCTTCTCTCCTGAGAAAAATACTTCTTCCAGACAAATGTAAAAAATACACCCATTTTTCGGAGAACAAACGAGAACAATGAGCGCTTTTGGCTAAAAATAGCCTTCTTCAGATCGTAACACTACAGTCATCTGAAACAGTTTAAAAACAAGTAACAGCTAATCACAGTACATCATAAAGAACTTACAGACCAATGGAAAACGATTACTACTGTCTAAAATCATAAAATCCATTTACTGTAAATGTTTCTTGATTTTTTTTTTTTTTTTTTTTTTTTTTTTTTTTTTTTTTTGTTATACTGCGGAAACCGTTTTGATTCCTGTTTCTGTGTCATTGTTACTTCAGTAATGAAGAGTTGCCTGATCAGGAGCAATTTATGGGTTTTAATGCTTTTGAAAGATTTTATATGTGCTACTAATAACTTTTCATACACATTTTTACATTTGGCTAGGTATAAACACTATTTTCTATGTTTTGGATGTTTCATCCCTCCCCCTTTTTAATGATTGGCCTTTCAATTTATGAGCAACCTATAATAGTGTAAGGCATTAATGAATGTTTTAGACAGTAGTAATAGGATACACTTTGCTGTTTAGTTGGACCTTTGGTGAGGTATTTTTATCTGTGTGTTTGGACTTTCGCTTTGTGTATAGATACCTCACACTATGGATAATACAAGAAGTGAATCTGAGCACACTGTGCAGGCATTTTCAACCTCTGGGTCAGAACACTTAAATAAGAACCTTATATCAATGGGCAATCCTTTACTTAGCCTTGACTTGCATGTCACAGTGGGAAGTTGGTCTGTGGTGGATTCGAATGTTATCAATATCCCAGTATTTGAAGAGCTTATGAATGACTTCATACATAAAGTGAATAGACTTGAACATTTGCAGTGGTAACGTAATCATTTTGAAGCCTGCTTACAATTCGGTGTCGTACCCAGAGGTATGAGGGTCTTTTGTATGCTGACACAGGGAGAGCATTATCCTAAACTCCTTGCGATATGGCAACAAATAAACATCAATACAGTTTTTTCTTGTATGCGTCTCCTATTGGAATATTTTGCTCCAGAAGAGAGGCATTTGGGTCATGAAGTTGAACTGTTGCAGCGGAGACTTGAGTCTGAGTTTACTGAAACAAGGTACACTACCCGGTTAGAAGCAGCATATTGTGCCTTCTCTACCACTGATCAAAAGCTGCAGCAGGTCAAAGCTAAAAAGCTGCAGTGTCATTTTAATTTTATGAATGGCCAGATTTTTGTCTGGCCCAGGGACAATGCTCATAGTAACACACAAGCTATACAAACATTAAATAGTGGGAAAAACATGCCACAACGGAGATTGGGGCAGAACAATGTTCCTAATGAAGTGACCAATGAGAGAGAGGTCGTTGGACGTCCATAGAGGGCCCAATCGACGAGGAGAACAATGACACATGGGGTGAATGAGGCACAGGAGGAGAACGATCAGTCCAGAAGCAATGAAGCACGTTTTGAGTCGCAACCACCACAAGAAAGTTTGAGTTTAGTGACTGTGACAGAATCAGTTTTATCAGGTTTGACTGTTAATGGTAATGCTATGTGGTTACTGACTTTTGGGCTAGACCTAAGCTCCCGTGTAGCAGTACGAGTGATGGGCGTTTTTTCCCTCAGTTAGCAGTCCCGGTCAAAAAGAAAGGTGAATGGAAATGCTCGCACAGCAGCAACAAGGAGATGAAGAGAAGGAGGTTATTGCATCAACTGAGGACAGTATTGCTTTTAATTTGTCTCAGTATGTTCTTACAGCTGATGAAAAGTTTGTTTTAAATAAGGGGTCAGCTTTTATCCCCAGTCAAGAAAGTTTTTTTAGCGATGTGATTTTGGACGGAATGTCATGCTTAGAGATGTTCGGAAGTGGCAAACAATTAAGGGTCCAGAGATTAAGACCACCGAGTGTTTGTTCCGGTTTTCAATGTAACTGTGCAAACTTTCATCAAGGTATGTGAACAAGAAACTCAGATTTATTTACAGGAAGGTAATAATGGGAAATTTCATCATTTGACTAAGTCACAGCATAATGCCATGTATGATTTGAAAAATAATACACAAATTATAATTAAGCTGATGGGG